>NW_011476319.1:3977-6567 GCF_000754665.1 Bison bison bison | reverse complement strand
CCCACGTATACATGACTCATCCAGTCAGCAAATGACCCGCAAGACCCCTATCCCTGCCCCTTGCACTCTGGGTATAAAAGCAGACTAAGGACCCCTGTTTAACATCAGTTCTCCCTTGAGCTGGCCCACTGTTCTAACAGCGTCTCCCACTCTAATAAACTTTATTTCCCTCTCATTCTGTCTCATGTCTGGAAATTCTTTTCCAACCCGTGCCCGGACCACGGCACCTTCTGCATCATAAGTGAAGGAGAAGTGAGAAGCTGGGATACATCCGTAAGATGGAACACTATGCAGCAATAAAGGAGAACAAGCTCTTGGCACATACAACTTGAATGATTCCCCAAATCATTATGCTAAGTGAATGAAGTCAGACTCAAAATGGACTTTGTTTTCCTTATCTCTAGATTCTCAGTGTCTAGTATAAAACCTACCAGCCAGTGCAAACAACCAATCAATGTCAATAAATAGATGAGCAGGCACAAATTTCTAAAACTCTTGAGAGAAGGAAATAAGCTTCATTCTTCTATTGTACTAATCACAATGCATAGTATTAATCTGTCTGCCTTCTACCCTGGGAGGCAATGGGCAATACTGCTCTCAGGATATGTCACATGGGCTCCTCTTCCCCATGATGCTCAAGAGCAGAACCGGTTTTCTTAGAAGAAATCTAAGAATTGGAATTTGAGGATTTGGGAGGCAGTTCTTCCTGGGTTACTAGATCAGCTTTGCAAAATTTTCTAATTGTCTTATCTCGGGCAAATTATTTAAGCTTTCTGTGTTTTGATATTTCCCTCTGTAATAGAAGGTAATCAATCATAAATAATTTCTGGAAAGTTGGGAGAATTAGAAAATGTGCTTAAAGTACTCAGGACAGTGTTGGGCACACAGGAAGCACCTGGAAGTTGTTAGCTGTGATGATCACCAGTTCATTTTACAGAGGAGGGAGCAGAAATCCAGACGTGGTTAAGGACTTGCCAGAAGTTACAGTAAGAGTGGCAGAACCAACCGTGCTTGTGCAAGTCACGACTGCTTTAAGCCTGTGTCACTTGAACTGCAAAATAGGGGGTTGGACAACATCTTCTCTAGAGAGCTTCCAGTTCTACAGTTCTTGTTCTACTAACTCACACACTAGGACTTAAAGAACTAATTTACCTGCCTGAATGGTCTAGTGGTTCCCCCTACTTTCTTCAATTTAAGCCTGAATTTGGCAATAAGAAGTTCAGGATCTGAGCCACAGTCAGCTGTCTGTCTTGCTTCTCCATTGTTGGCTGCAAAGAATATAATAAATCCGATTTCAGTATTGACCATTTGGTGATGTCCATGTGTAGAATCTTCTCTTGTGTTGTTGGAAGAGGGTGTTTGCTATGACCAGTGTGTACTCTTGGAAAAACTCTGTTAGGCTTTGACCTGCTTCATTCTGTACTCCAAGGCCAAATTTGCCTGTTACTCCAGGTATCTTTTGACTTCCTGCTTTTGCATTCTAGTCCCCTATAATGAAAAAGACATCTTTTTTTGGGTGTTAATTCTAGAAGGTCTTGTAGGTCTTCATAGAACCGTTTAACTTCAGCTTCTTCAGCATTACTGGTTGGGGCATAGACTTGGATTACTGTGATACTGAATGGTTTGCTAAGGAAACAAACAGAGATCATGCTGTCATTTTTGAGACTGCATCCAAGTACTGCGTTTTGGACTCTTTTTTTGACTATGATGTGCCGGGGTCCAGCCCTGGTGGCTCCAGGGAAATTTGAAGGGGAGACGGCTTCGGTGATCAGGATACGATAGCTTTAATTAAATATTAATTAGAGATATAAAGAGTAATAGAATAAGGATAGGTCAGCAGCAAAATTCAGTGGAGAAAAGAGGCTGAATAACTTGGTTTACATGGAAAGCTAGTAAAATTCCAAGGCAAGGAATTTACATCACCTACGTAGGCTGCAGGCATCCTCCCATTCTCCCAAAGGAGAGGAGACACTAAGGCCTCCCTGGTCAGATCTTAGAAGCCCAGGCAAAATTAGTAAGCTTGGTGGGCCTCCACGCTCCAGATGGAAACCCAGCCAGAGACTGAGAGAAAGAATGACATGAGGAGACCAGCCTTTCGAGGAACTGATCCCATTTTTTATTTTTCCAGGGTCCATTTTTATACACTGAGATGTTATACAAAAGTCACGCGGGGTCAGCAGTCCTGACTTTTATTAAAGTCAGGTGCTTCATACAAATGTATACAGAGGTCTTAGGGGTGTTACATCATCTTCTGGCCAGGGGGCCTGCTGACAATTTATGACCCTCTCCTTGTGACAGCGGTCAGTCAACCAGAACACTTATTTCTCCAGGGGTGATTATTCTTAAAACAGACGCCACCTTCCGAAGGTACCAGATAAAGTTACATTCCTATAGGGTGAGGGTGTAGTGGGTTTTAATTAAGGAAAGAATTTGCTTAGCCTAAGGTCTAAAGTGATTAATATCAAAGGTTAATACTTATTTCTTCTATATATTCATTAATGTGTATAAGGGCAGGGGATGTGGAGACTTAGCAGTAAACATTGGCTCAACAAATGAAAAACCCTTCACCAATACAATTTCTAATCAGCCC
>NW_011476319.1:0-1458 GCF_000754665.1 Bison bison bison | reverse complement strand
TCCCTTCTCCTCCCACCTTCAATCTTTCCCAGCATCAGGGTCTTTTCTAATGAGTCAGTTCTTCGCAACAGGTAGCCAAAGTATTGGACCTTCAGCTTCAGCATCAGCCCCTTCCAAAGAATATTCAGGCTGTTTTCCTTTAGGTTTGACTGACGTGATCTCTGTAGTCCAAGGGTCTCTCAAGAGTCTTCTCCAACACCACAGCTCAAAAGCATCAATTCTTCGGTGATCAGCCTTCTTTATAGTCCAACTGTCACATCCATACATGACTACTGGAAAACTCATAGGTTTCTCTATATAGACCTTTGTTGGCAAAGTGATATCTTTGCTGTTTAATACACTGTCTAGATTTGTCATACTTTTCCTTCCATGGAGCAAGCATCTTCTAATTTCATGGCTGCAGTCATCATCCACAGTAATTTTGGAGCCCAAGGAAAAAAAATCTGTCACTGTTTCTACTTTTTCCCTTTCTGCTTGTGATGAAGTGATGGAACCAGATGCCATGATCTTTGTTTTTTGAATGTTGAGTTTCAAGCCAGCTTTTTCACTCTCCTCTTTTAACCTCATCAAGAGGTTCTTTAGTTCCTCTTTGATTTCTGGCATAAGGGTGGCATCATCTGCATATCTGAGGTGATTGATATTTTCTTGGCAGTCTTGATTCCAGCTTGTGCTTCATCCAGCCCAGCACTTCTCATGATGTTCTCTGCATATAAGTTAAGTAAACAGGGTGACAATATACAGCCTTGTCATACTCGTTTCCCAGTTTTGAGCCAGTCTGTTATTACATGCAAGGTTCTAACTGCTGCTTCTTGACCTGCAAACAGATTTCTCAGGAGACAGGTGAGGATGTCTGGTATTCCCATCTCTTGAAGATCACAGTTTGTTGTGATCCACACAGTCAAAGGCTTTACCATAGACAATGAAGCACAATTAGATGTTTTTCCTGAATTCTCTTGCTTTCTCTGTGATCCAACGGATGTTGGCAATTTGATATCTGATTCCTCTGCTTTTTGTAAACCTAGCATGGAAAATTGTAAATATTATTATGTATTTATAATATACATGTATAACAAAAGAGTCCGAAATGCAGTACTTGGATGCAATCTCAAACACGACAGAATAATCTCTGTTCGTTTCCAAGGCAAACCATTCAATATCACAGTATTCCAAGTCTATGGCCCAACCAGTAATGCTGAATAAGCTGAAGTTGAATGGTTCTATGAAGACCTACAAGACCTTTTAGAACTAACACCCAAAAAAGATGTCCTTTTCATTATAGGGGACTGGAATGCAAAAGTAGGAAGTCAAGAAACACCTGGAGTAACAGGCAAATTTGACCTTGGAATATGGAATGAAGCAGGGCAAAGACTAATCGAGTTTTGCCAAGAAAATGCACTGGTCATAACAAACACCCTCTTCCAACAACACAAGAGAAGACTCTATATATGGACATCACCA
>NW_011476318.1:18428-20022 GCF_000754665.1 Bison bison bison | reverse complement strand
CAGTCATGGCCCAGGACACAGGGACAGGCTGGAGGTCCAATGAGAGGCTCAAGGAGGGGGCTCCATGGGTGACTTGGAACCAAGGACAAAGTCCTGGCAGAGTCACGTGGACACAAGGGAGACCTGAGGACTCTGAGGGAAACTCTGGCTTCAAAGGGGGCGTTTTCCAGATTAAACAGACCTGAGGCCATAAATAGAAAGGGCTGTGGGACTTCAACTCAGGAGAAAGCCCAGCCTCCAGGTCCCATGCTGATGATCTGTGTGAACACACTTTGAAACAGTTTGGAAAAGTGAGACCAAGAAGGAAAATGCCCAACGGGAGACACAGTGAAGGGAGCCCTGGTGCTCTGTGAGTGTCCCTCCCCTGGCTGTGACTTTCACTGTAAACTTGGGTTCTCCCGCGGGGAACTCAGAAAACTCTCCCTGCCCTCTGCTCGGCCGCTCACGGGGACCTTCTCAGTAATTGCCAGGAGTTGTCAGTAGTCCCCAGGTGTGGGTGAGGGTGACGAGCACTGGGGGTAAGATCTGCCCCTCACTGGAGACGCCCCAGACTCTCCATGCAGACAGTGTCACCTCCGCTCCAGATGACATGATAATGGCTCCTCTGTGGGGAGAGCGGGCCCAGGGACCCTGTCCCTATAACTGGGGCCCATCCTGACTGACACTTCCCTGCACAGAGTGTGGCGCCAAGTGCAGGCAGGTGAGTGCTCCCTTGTGTTCAGTCTCAGGGCGGGAAACAGGAGAGCCGGCTCTCAGCAGGAGAGGAGCTCAGAGCTGGGCAGGTGGAAGGCAGGAATGTGCTGGGGTGTGTATCTGAGGGGGACCAGAGCTGTGACTTCACTGTAAATCTCCTTCTGAGATTACTTCCACATCAGCGTCCTCTGATTTACTAAGAAGCCCATCAAAGTCAGTCTGGAATTTCTGGGACAGTGTTATGGTCTCCAGCATTTCTTCCTAATTTAGAATTCCCCTCTCCTGCTCTCGTTGCCCAGCTGTTCTCGCACCTGTCTGCTTTATCCACTAGAGCCCTCAGCACAGTGATCATAGCTGATTTAGGTTCCTGGTCTGACCATCCAACTTTCCTGGCATGTCTGCATCTGATGCTCGCTCTGTGTCTTCAAACTGTTTGGGTTTGGGGGGTCTTGTTTGTTTTTGCCTTTCAATGCGCCTAGGAGTTTTTTCTTGTTATCTGGACGCATTGTAGTGGGTAAAGAGAGTGCCTGTTAATAAACCTTTGGTGATGTGGTGGTGAGCTGTGGGGATGACCTCAGAGAGATGGCAGTGAGGGGTTCTGAAAACAGATCTTCGTTCCCTGCCCAGGAATTGAACCTGGGGCGCCTGAATGAAAACCAGGAGTCCTACTTGCCAGAACACCAGGGGCCTGAGGCTAGAAGCAAAGTGACCCTGGTTCTTTGCCCCATTAGAAAGCAAGAAAAAAAAACAGGTATAAAGTTCATTATTAGAGACACAGCAAAGCATGTGGGTGAGCACACGGAGAAGAATTTGTTTAAGACAGAAGTGGGGCGAGATCCACCCAGATAAAGGGTGTGGGCGTCCTGAATGAGGAGCACAGGAAGAGGTGACTGAAACCCCT
>NW_011476318.1:9116-17755 GCF_000754665.1 Bison bison bison | reverse complement strand
TGCACATACGCCATGTGTCTTTAGAAATCCAGTTTCATTGTGAACACAGCTATGCTCACCTGTTAATATATTGTCCGCGGCTGCCTTCCCAGCTGCATAAAACATGGAGTTACTCAGTTGTATCTGGACCTACAAAACCTAAAATACCACTATCTGTCCCTTTACAGAAAAAGTTTGCTGATCTTTGGTCTATATGATGGGATTTCACTCAGAGAAAATGGGATTCAACTATAGTGGAATTTTTCTCTTTGAAAGAAGGAATGATTTCTGAGATTACCAAATGATGGTATTTACTAGCAAAAAGGACATTTGTCAGTAGGTCTTTAAAAACTCCACAAAAACAAACAAACCAAACTTCTGTTAGTCTAAATTCTAAATAATTGCTGTGGTTACTGTACGATTTCATATTATATACTTAAAATATTGTCTTTCTTTACCTTTGGCCAATTACCTTGTCTCTTTCTTTTTTAAAAAAATTACTTTACAATATTGTAGTTTTTTGCCATACATTGACATGAATCAGCCATGGGTATACATGTGTTCCCCCATCCTGAACCCCCCTCCCACCTCCCACCCCATCCTATCTCTCTGGGTCATCCCAGTGCACCAGCCCTGAGCACCCTGTCTCATGCATCGAACCTGGACTGGCAATCTGTTTCATATATGATAATATACATGTTTCAATGCTATTCTCTCAAATCATCCCACCCTCGCCTTCTCCCACAGAGTCCAAAAGACTGTTATATACATCTGTGTCTCTTTTGCTGTCTCGCATATAGAGTTATTATTACCATCTTTCTAAATTCAATATATATGTATCAGTACACTGTATTGGTGTTTTTCTTTCTGGTTTACTTCACTCTGTATAATAGGCTCGGGTTTCATCCACCTCATTAGAACTGATTCAAATGCATTCTTTTTAATAGCTGAGTAATACTCCATTGTGTATATGTACCACAGCTTTCTTATCCATTCGTCTGCCGATGGACATCTAGGTTGCTTCCATGTCCTGGCTATTATAACCAGTGCTGCAATGAACATTGGGGTACACATGTCTCTTTCACTTCTGGTTTCCTCAGTGTGTATGCCCAGCAGTGGGATTGCTGGGTCATATGGGAGTTCTATTTCCAGTTTTTTAAGGAATCTCCACACTGTTCTCCATAGTGGCTGTACTAGTTTGAATTCCCACCAACAGTGTAAGAGAGTTCCCTTTTCTCTACACCCTCTCCAGCATTTATTGTTTGTAGATTTTTGGATAGCAGCCATCCTGACCAGAGTGAGATAGGACCTCACTGTGGTTTTTTTATTTGCATTTCTCTGATGATGAGTGATGTTGAGCATCTTTTCATGTGTTTGTTAGCCATCTGTATGTCTTCTTTGGAGAACTGTCTGTTTAGTTCTTTAGCCCAGTTTTTGATTGGGTCATTTATTTTTCTGGAATTGAGCTTCAGGAGTTGCTTGTATATTTTAGAGATTAATTCTTTGTCAGTTGCTTCGTTTGCTGTTATTTTCTCCCATTCTGAAGGCTGTCTTTTCACTTTGCTTATAGTTTCCTTTGTTGTGCAAAAGCTTTTAAGTTTAATTAGGTCCCATTTGTTTATTTTTGCTTTTATTTCCATTACTGTAGGAGGTGAGTCGTAGATTTATGTCAGAGAGGGTTTTGCCTATGTTTTCCTCTAGGAGTTTTATAGTTTCTGGTCTTACGTTTAGATCTTTAATCCATTTTGAGTTTATTTTTGTATATGGTGTTAGAAAGTGTTCTAGTTTCATTCTTTTACAGTGGTTGACCAGTTTTCCCAGCACCACTTGTTAAAGAGATTATCTTTTCTTCATTGTATATTCTTGCCTTCTTTGTCAAAGATAAGGTGTCCATAGGTGCTTGGATTTATCTCTAGGCTTTCTATTTTGTTCCATTGATGTATATTTCTGTCTTTGTGCCAGTACCATACTGTCTTGATGATTGTAGCTTTGTAGTAGAGCCTGAAGTCAGGCAGGTTGATTCCTCCTGTTCCATTCTTCTTTCTCAATATTTCTTTGGCTATTCGAGGTTTTTTGTATTACCATACAAATTGTGAAATTATTTGTTCAAGTTCTGTGAAAAAATACCATTGGTAGCTTGATAGGGATTGCATTGAATCTATAGATTGCTTTAGGTAGTATACTCATTTTCACTATATTGATTCTTCCAATCCATGAACATGGTATATTTCTCCATCTATTTGTGTCTTCTTTGATTTCTTTCATCAGTGTTTTATAGTTTTCTATATATAGGTCTTTTGTTTCTTTAGGTAGATATATTCCTAAGTATTTTATTCTTTTTGTTCCTTGTCTCTTTCTTGACACCTGACTAATCCCTGAACCCTCCCCAACATGCATGGGCAACATTTTGCTAAGACAGATCCCACCGCAAAGACCTGTGGGTGCAAGTCCACCCTTATTAGGCCCTCCTCCCTTTTTGGCCCCTGGGAAGCCTTCCTGCTCTTGTACAGACAGGGAAGTCTTCTTTGACCTCAGGTGTGGGCACAGTATCTCTTTACCCCTTTACCCCAGAAAAGCTTCTGCCACTAGCTTTTTCCTTGGAGTGTGTGCGTGAGAATAAACCTTCAGTTTTACTCCACTCGACGAACACAGGCTGTCCAGCCCGGGGGCCCCTCTATCTCCTTTCTAAGGGAGAAGGGAGGTTCCACCTCCTATGATGAGGTCTCAGTTGGTCCCTGAGCCTGTGCCTCTGGACTGTGAACCCCCTGTTTCTCCATGTTTTTCTCACCCTTGGACAGGAAGCACAGATAGAGTGGGCTGGAGCTGGGGATTTCCCTTCCCAGGTGAGTCAGGCTCTGTGCAAACCCTGCTGGTTAGGCTCTAGGTAACTACCTTCCCAGGAAAGCAGATTCAGTTAAGAAGAACCCAGTGCTCTGATGTATTTGAAAATGTTTGCTTTCCTCTCCCAGTAATGGAAGCAGAAGGGGATGGATTTCTCTCTGATATCAACTGAGGGAAATATCACCAGACTCATAGGACTGTGGGATGAGTGGTCCTCCTGGAGATTCTAACTGTCAGACTCCTACACACTGAATCCCCATCGATCCATCGTTATGATGAAGGATTTCCTACCCAGGGCTTCTTCCCGAGGGCTTTCTGCTCAGGAATCTCTGCTCCAATATGTCTTGATTCCTTCTCTTCCCCGCTGTCTCTTCCCTAGTGGAGGCAATGATTCCCCTGTCTCTCACCTCTCTTACTGATCCAGGAATTTTCAGTCTATTCAGTGTTTTCCTTGTTTTTAGGACATAGAGGTGACTCCCAAGCTCCTCACATGAGGATCTAGAAAGTGCAGGTCCATAGATGATTTTTTAAGTTATACTGTGTGTGGTAATTCTGATGAAATATGAGTTTCAAGTGTGAATAACTGACTCTCCTGCAACTGTGTTTAAATTAGTTGTGCAGTCTTAAAGCTCACCGGCATTGTGCATTTTCCATTTCTTTCTTAATACATGCTTACAATATGCAGGAATGTCTCTAAGGGGTTAGTGTTTCTGCTAGTCTGTCTCCTGTCACATCATCATACACTTAGTACAGATTTTGTAACATCTATTATGCATCACACCATGTTACTGAACAAGTGATGTGGTTCTTAACTTCATGGACCTGACCTGCTGGTGGAGAATAAGGAAATGCCAAAACAATAGAATTAAATATAATCAGAGTAAAAAGTGTAACTGGTATCATGCATGTGTGCTCCAGGTTGAGCCCCTCCTGTGGAGCATGACCGTGTCTCCCTTCTCAGAAGAGGAGAAAGGAATTCTTTCCCAGTGTTGGTTCTGTGAGAAGACTGCTGTTGTAGACACCCACACAGCCCCCTTTCCACTCCAGGCCACTCTGACGTCCTCTCCATGTCTGTTCACAAAGAAGCCCTGAGAAACGCAGGGGAGGCGGCTGTGAAAACCATCTTTCTGCTCCAGGTGGTGGTTGGGGCTCTGGGCAATGCCATCCTTTTCTCCCGCAGCATCTCTCCAGCCTTGCTGGGCCACAAGCAGAGACCCACACAGATGGTTCTGCCACATTTGGCCATGGCCAACCTCCTGGTTCTTCTCTCCCCTGGCATTCCCCACATAATGGCAGCTTTTGTGTCAAGGAAGTCCCTGTCCAGCCTTGGGTGTAAGTTTGTGTATTATATACAGAGGATGGCTCTCAGCACTGCCCTGTGCTCCACTTCTGTCCTGAGCACCTATCAGTCCTTCACTCTCACCCCGAGGAGACTGGAGTGGGTGATGCTCAGAGGAAGAGCCCCCAAGTTCATTGGTCCTTCCTGCTGCACCTGCTGGATTCTCAGTCTCTTAATGTACATCCCTGTTCCTCTGAAAATCACTGGTCCTCAGGACACACACAACTATACTGATTCCCAAGGCAATTGGTTCTGCTCAATCTCAGGTACTGTCACAAGCTTTGGCTACTTGTGGTCCATTTCTGATGCCGTGTTTCTTACCCTCATGGTCTGGTCCAGTGGCTCCATGGTGCTTCTCCTGCTCAGACACCGCCAGAGGGTGCAGTATATTCACACCCCCACTGGACACCACAGATGCCCCCCAGAGACCAGAGCTGCCCACACCATCCTGATGCTGGTGGTCACCTTCATCATTGTTTACATACTGAATTCCACTTTTTCTTTTTATCTCACTGTTCTTGTAGAGTTTCGTCTGTGGTTGATGCAGACTTCTGATGTCTTGGCCTCATGTTTTCCAACTGTTTCCCCCTTTCTGCTGCTCCTAAGGGATCCTAAAACCCCTAGGATCTGCTATGGAGTCAATAGAAATAATGCTTAATGTGATAAATATCTAGTAGATGCCTTCAATAATAACCAATTCTCTTCTTTAAGTATTGAGTGACTATTTTTATTAAAGTATAATAAGTGTGACATTATATCACTTCAGGACTTACAACATTATGATTGAATATTTGTATACATTACAGATAATGAGTTCAATAAATCTAGTTAACATCTACCCACCTCTACACGGTACTATACTGATGAAACTTTTTTCTTGTGTTGAAACCTTTCAAGACTGATTCTCTTACCACTTTTCATCATGTGACACAGTATACTTAACTATTGAATCACGTTGTACATTACATATCCATGACTTACTTATTTTATAACTAGAAGTTGCTACTGTTGAAGTCAGTGCTATGCTGTGCTTAGTCGCTCAGTCATATCCAACTCTGAGACCTCATGGGCTGTAGCTCGTCAGGCTCCTCTGTCCATGGGGATTCTTCAAGCAAGAATACTGGAGTGGGTTTCCATTTCCTTCTCCAGTGATGGAATATTACATAGCCATAAAAAAGAATGAAATCATGCCATTTGCAGCACCATGGATAGACCTCAAGAGCACTATGCTAATTGAGATAAACTGCACAGAGAAAGACAAGTACTGTGTGACAGCTTCTGTGCGTGGAACCTGAAGAAGCTGAACTCAGGAGCAGAGAGTGAGATAGTGGTTTCCAGGGGCCGGGAGGTCAGGGGAATGAGGAGATGTTGGTCAAAGGGCACTGAGTTCCAGTTATAAAATGAGTAAGTTCTGAGGATCTGATGCACCGCCTGGGGCCGGTACCTACCAGTGCTGCACTATACACTCACCTTATCCTAGAAAGTCAGTGAGAGAATACATCTTCCATGCTGTCACCACCAGCTGGGAGAAAAGTTAATTCTCTGAGGCGATGGAGGTGTCAGCCTTCCTGTGGTAATAATTTCACAGTCTATTCCTGCATCAAAGTACCATGCTATACACCTCACACTCACATATTTTCCATGTCAGTGATATCTCAGTAAAGCTTCCTGAACCAGTCAAGATGCTGGGGCTTCCCCGGTGGCCCAGTGGTTAGGACTTCACCTTCCATCGCAGGGGGCGCGTGTTCCATCCCCGGTCGGGGAGCTAAGATCCCACATGCCTCTCGGACAAAAGTGAAAAACGTTAAGACAGAAGCAATATTGTAAGAAATTCAGTAAGGACTTTAAAAATGGTCCACATTGTGGTGAGGGGGGGACTCTTTAAAAAGAAATAAAGGCCCTGTGACGTTCTCCGTACTTCCTGCTAGGGGACACACCACATCTGCCTGTCCCAGCCCTGTCACGGGCACCTGACAGGTGTCTCCATGTTACACGGACCATGGGCCTTGCAATCGGTCAGCGAGTTCTTTGCTGGGAGACGTCCTGAGACTGTCCTAATATGCGGCTGCTCATCCCGGCACACCTCCTCAGCTCCCGCCCCAACGCCCTCCCGAGTCAAAACACACGCAGTGGTCTCATTTCAGCCTTCAGCGTTTACTGGTAGGAGTCTGTTGAAGGAAGAGATTTCCCTTCACCCATGTGTGCGTGCAATCATTCACTCTTTCCCTCATTCATTTTTACTCAGGCCAGATAAACTCCTAAAGCAGAGGGGCCCCAGCAGCCTCTGAAAGCTTGAGGAGAGACGCGGATGCTGAAGGGCTCTTTGTTTGTTTTATTTGGAGGATAATTGCTTTACAATGTTGTGGTGGCTTCTGCCATACATCGACAGGAATCGACCATAGGTATACACATGTCCCCTCCCTCCCACCTCCCACCCCTTAGGGAGCACTGGGTTGAGCTCCTCGCGTCTTACGTCAAACTCCCACTGGCTCTCTGTTTTACATACGTTAATGTGTATGTTTCAGTGCTATTCTCTCAAATCATCCCACTCTCTCCTTGCCCCGCTGTGTCCACAAGCCTGTTCTCTCCATCTGCATCTCTATTCCTGCCCTCCAAATAGGTTCATCAGTTCCATCTTTCTAGATTCCATATACATCTATTAATATGTGATACTTGTCTCTTTCTCACTCACTTCACTCTGTGCAATAGGCTCTAGATTCAGTCACTGCACTAGAAGTGACTCAGTGTGCTCCCTTTATTGCTGAGTAATATTCATTACACACACACACACATATATAAACCACAACCTCTTTATTCATTCACCTCTCGATGGACATACAGGGCTCTTAAAGCTCACTCTAGTCCAAAGCAGGAGAGGAGACGTGTTGAGCAGAGGCTGAAGTATTCAGCATCCAGGTTGTCAATCAGTTTTCAGCCATTGCTTGTCCTGTGTCATCTGGGGTGGATGACCACAGCCCACACTGAGCCTCCTGGGGGCCTAACCAGCGCCCAGTGAGCATCTGTAGGACTGGGTTGAATTAAGCAAGATGGCAGTGGGTTTCATCCCCAAGTCACATAGCAGAGTCACCTTGCTTGCTTAAAAAAGCAAGCACTTTTCTAACTCAATCTACACAAACGTTATGATGAGCAACAGCTTGTTACTGGGCTTCCCTGGTGGCTCAGTAGTAAAGAACCTGCCTACCAATGCAGGAGACACAGGTTCAATCCCTGGGTCAGGAAGATCCCCTGGAGAAGGAAATGGCAACCCACTCCCATGTTCTTGCCTGGAAAATCCCATGGGTGGAGGAGCTTGACAGGCTACAGTCCATGTAGTTGCAAAAGAATCAAATACAACTGACCAACTGAACAACAAAAACATGAGTTAGTCATAATTCCTCCAATTAAAAACCTAACTCTAGGGCTTATCCTACCCTTCCCCTCTTCTGTGCTTATAAATATTCCACCAACAGTGAAGAACCTGGACCACATCCCCGTCAGTCTACGTATCATCTGCTCAAAAGTGGCTTAGATGCTTCTTAACCCAATGCCTAACCACCCTGCCTATCTTTGGTCTACATTGTTGGATTAGCCAATAAGTTCATTAGTGTTTTTCCACACATCTTCCAGAAAAACCCAAATGGACTTTTTAGCCAACCTAAGACATAACTGAAGAGAAAAATCTAATACCTTCATGTAAGGAGAATAGCTACTGAGAATAGGAAGATTTTGTTCCAATTATAGCCATTTGTGCTGTATATAAAAACATTCACCTACTCAGGGTCCAAGATTGCCGGGAGAAATATCAATAACCTCAGATATGCAGATGATACCACCCTTATGGCAGAAAGCGAAGAAAAACTACAGGGCCTCTTGATCAAAGTGAAAGAGGAGAGTGAAAATTTGACTTAAAGCTCAAAATTCAGAAAACTAAGATCATGGCATCCAGTCCCATCACTTCATGGGAAATAGATGAGGAAAGAGTGGAAACAGTGGCAGACTTTATTTTGGAGGATTCCCAAATCACTGCAAATGGTGACTTCAGCCATGAAATTAAAAGATGCTTACTCCTTGGAAGGAAAGTTATGACCAACCTAGACAGCATATTAAAAAGCAGAGACATTACTTTGCCAACAAAGGTCCATCTAGTCAAGGCTATGGTTTTCCAATAGTCATGTATGGATGTGAGAGTTGAACTATAAAGAAAGCTGAGTGCTGAAGAATTGATGCTTTTGAACTGTGGTGTTGGAGAAAACTCTTGAGAGTCCCTTGGACTTCAAGGAGATCCAACCAGTCCATCCTAAAGGAAGTAAGTCCTGAATATTCATTGGAGGGACTGATGTTGAAGCTGAAACTCCAATGCTTTGGCCACCTGATGCAAAGAACTGACTTATTGGAAAAAACCCTGATGCTGGGAAAGATTGAAGGCCTGAGGAGAAGGGGATGACAGAGGATGAGATGGTTGGCTGTCTCACCGACTCAA
>NW_011476318.1:8448-8747 GCF_000754665.1 Bison bison bison | reverse complement strand
ACTTGGGTGTTGACAGTTCCTCATCCTAAATGGTGACTTTGAGAAGACTCTGAGTTAGCCCTAAAAGAAGAATGAAGACGTGAACAGACCCAGTAGGAAGCAAAAGACAGCAAAAGAGAGCAACTTCGCAGTGGAAAGCCTGTCGGAAGCCCATGGGGATGTGTGGTTGGCCCAGGGCCGGGGCGTTTCGGACCATCACGTGGGGTGGGTGTTGGCCCAGGGCCGGGGTGTTTCGGACCATCACGTGGGGTGGGTGGTTGGCCCAGGGCCGGGGCGTTTCGGACCATCACGTGGGGTGG
>NW_011476318.1:3899-7089 GCF_000754665.1 Bison bison bison | reverse complement strand
CACCAGCCCCTGGCCCACCCTGGTCGACAGTTCCCTGCCCAGAGCTCTGGAGCCAGGTCCGGGCAGGTGTGCGCTGCCTCGTGTTCAGTCTCAGGGCAGAAAACAGATAGGAGAGAGGAAGTCTCCAGGGAGAGGACCGTGGAGCTGTGTCTGGGCACCGACCTTGGGCAGGAGACGTACTGATCCTGCCTCTGCGTGTCCACACCCAGGCTCCGGCTAGATGAGGGGGCAACTTAGGGAGCAGAGAGGGGGGTTTTCAGTGGGGTCCTCAGAGGATTTAGCATAAGCGAGCTTCAAGTCAGGACTTTTGCTGAGAAAGAAGGTTTTTAAAATGAGATTCATTGCGGCTACAGTAGAACCTAGCATTCTGGAGTCCCAGGGAGTCTGCAGGGAATCATAATTCAGAGGAGAGCTCAGACAGATGGATGTCTGCATTTCCTCCATCTGCTGTGGGAGATGCTGGGGAAGAGCCAGAGGGGAGGCCCCCCAGGTGCAGACGCTGAGGGTAGAGCATCTATGAGGGGAAGAGAGCAGTGCCCGTCCTCCCATGGCTCTCAGGGCATTGGGGACAGGGGACAGAGGAGGAAGAGAAACAACAGTGTGCGTGTTGTTATGAGACTAAGAGCGAGGCTTGGTGGTGGTGACTGAGGATGGCCAGCAGGTGTGGATGACCCGGTGAAACCAGCTGACTGGAGTACGAGGAGCAGCGAGGCGAGTGAAGTGGTGGGAGAGGGGGTTCCAGGAGGAGGGGGAACAGGAGTTGCTGTGATGAAGCCAACGCGTGTTTCTTGCTTTTTTTAAGCTAAGTAAGTTCAGCTGACTTAGAAAAAGGATGCAAGGACAGAAAAAGGATGCAAGGACAGCAGAGCTGCAAAACAAAATGAGTTTCCTGAGCGAGAACGTCCTCACATTCCTGCCAGGGGTAAGTAACGAAATGAATGTGTTCTTTTCAGAAAACCAACTCTTGGTTTTGTTGACCTTTTCTGTTGTTTCTCTGGTTTCCATTGTGCTCAGTTCTGCACTAGGCTTTGTTATTTCCTTCCTCCTGCTAGCTTTGGGCTTAGTTTGTTCTTTTTAGTTTTGTGACATATAAAGTTTGACATCTTTTGTTTTTTCCTTTTGCTCTTATTACTTCTATTTTAAAATTTTAAGAAACAATCTTTTCTTTATCGGTAATTAGAAATTACTTATTTCAGTAACTAGAGACAATGCATATAGGTTTATACTGATACCCACAGAACCTTAATCTTCCTTAGGAAATTTAGCATTACTGTGGCTTCTTTCTTTCTAAAATGTTTTTCAGAAAATGAATCCTCTTGAAGAATGTTTTGTATTATACAGACTAGTTTATGTTATGTTGGAAAGTTACATTTCAAACAAAAATGTTTTTAGTTGAACACAATCCCAGCGTTTGCTGTACTGGTCAGTAGTATCCAGTATATTCCTGTATATAGTTCCAATATCCCATATATGTTGTTCCAGGATCCAGTACATAGTCGTTATGCTAAAAATCTCCCTCTTAACTTTTCCACCTTACGAAACTGGTCCCTACAGAACTCACCTAAAAAAAGGTCATTATTTTCTCTCTCCTCAGCTACTAGTAGCCACCATTTTACATTAATGTTATATATATTTGACGACTTATGTGCCACATGTGTGTGGAATTCTAAAGCACTTGTGTGTGTGTGGCGGGGTTATTTCACTGGAATATTGTCTTCGGGTTTTATCCATGTTGTTCCTTCCTTTTAAAGGCCGAATAATATTCCATTGAGCTTTTACACTGTATTTTATTTATCCATTGATTTGCGTTGTTCTCACCTCTTCGCTGTTGGAAAAGTACCGCTATGGACATGAGTTTGCAAATGTCTCTTCAGGTCTTTGCTTTCTGGTATTTTGGACACGTCCCTAGTATTTGGATGATTTGGTCCCGTGGTGTTTCTAGTTTCGATTTTTTGAGGATCTGCCATGTGTTTCCCATAGTGGTTGCTGCATTTTATAAAGTTAACAACAGTGCACAAGTGTTTGAATGTCTCCTCCTCCTCCGAAGCAGTTGTTATTTTCTGGGTTTTTTCAAGAGTATGCTAATGTGTGTAAGATAATGTCTTATTTTGGTTTTGTTTTGCATTTAGCTAAAAATTCATCATCTTAAGCACCTTCTCATTTTCTTGTTGCCCATTTGTGTATCCTTTTTAGAGAAATGTCTATTTAAAATCATTTGGTCGTTTGTTAATCAGGTTGTTAAGTGGCAGGAGTTCTTTATATATTTTAGATACATTTAATATATTTATTAACACCTTATCAGATATGTGACTTGCAAGCATTTTCTCCTGCTTTGTAAGTTTATTTCACTCTGTTGGCTGTGTCCTTTTACCAGTTTTGAGGCTGACGTGGTCTTATTTGGGGTTTTTTTTTTGGCTGTGCTGGGTCGTTGTTGCTGCATGCAGGTACTTGGAGATGCTGCCCACACCATTCTGATGCTGATGGTCACCTCTGTCACCTGCTAATTACTGAATTCTGTTCTTGCTGCTTGCATCATCGCTTTAGTGGGACGTCACATATGGTTGGTGCAGGCCTCTTCCATTGTGGGCTGCATGTTTTCCTGCCCTTTGCCCCTGGCTGCTGATTTCTAGACACCCTCGAGCTCCTTGTTTCTGCTCTTGAAATAATTTAAATGACTGCTGAGAATCTATTGATATAGTCAGTTTCAATAACAGCCACGTTTACATTGTTGAGTAATAATTCACTGAATAACAGTTGTTTACATAAAACCCACAGTGATCTTTTATTTTTTCATTTTCAGTTGAATTATAATTGGCATAAAGCGTTGTGTACATTGATGGTGCACAGTGTGCCGCTTTCATATACTTGTATATTGCAATGACTACCACCATAGGATTAGTTCAGGGCTTTAGCCCATCAAATAATTATCATTTCTTTTTTTATGGTGGTAACAGTTAAGATCTAGTCTCTTAGCAACTTTGAAACTTATAATACAGTATTGTTGACTATAATCACTACTCTGTGCAAAATCTCTGCAGAACTTATTTATCTACTCCAGTTTATACCCTTAAATACACATCACCAACTTCCCACCCCACCCCCAACCCCATCCTCTGGTAACCACTGTTCTACCCTCTGTTTTTATGAGTTTGGTTTTTTAAGATTTCACATACAAGTAATAACATACTGT
>NW_011476318.1:0-1159 GCF_000754665.1 Bison bison bison | reverse complement strand
CAGAGTGGGAGGTGGAGCTGGAAGCCCCACCACCTTCACCGAGCTGCAGCAGCAGAGTCAGAATGTAACTGTTTTGGGGTTGAGTCCCACGTTCTGCATCACACATACTTTCTGTTGTCATTGTAGTGTGGGATCATTGTAAGGCGTCCCTGAATTCCAGTAAATTTTTATTTAACAATCAACCAGCATTAATGTACAGTGTTTGTTTTTCTCTTTCTGACTCACTTCACCCTGTATGACAGACTCTAGGTCCATCCACATCTCTACAAATGACCCAATTTTTTTTCTTTTTTATGGCTGAGTAATATTCCATTATATATGTACCACCTCTTTTTCATCCACTCATCTGTCAATTGACATTTAGGTTGCTTGCTTATTACAAATGGTGCTGCTATGAACACTGGGGTGCATGTATTAAAATAATACTTGATGTTGTTCAAAGTGACGAAAGGAAGCATTTTAGGTGATAAACTTTAACATGTCATGAAATAGCCCCCCCATTCAAAACACTGCAAAATACAGCTGAAGGAAAAGGAGACTTTTATAGAATAAAGAATAAAGAACCAGCCTGTAAGATGAAAAACATTTGATGGTCTGGGACCACATGGTGGAACTCGTTTGGTGTGAGGAGAAACCAAGAAATGTGTACAGTGCTCAGGGGTTGGCTGACTGGACACACTGCATTTCTGGTCCAGGGAAACACTTACAGGGATGAGATTTATCTAAGTTTTTTTTTTTTTTAAACTTTACAAATTGTATTAGTTTTGCCAAATATCAAAATGAATCCGCCACAGGTATACATGTGTTCCCCATCCTGAACCCTCCTCCCTCCTCCCTCCCCATACCATCCCTCTGGGTCGTCCCAGTGCACCAGCCCCAAGCATCCAGTATCGTGCATCGAACCTGGACTGGCCACTCGTTTCATACATGATATTATACATGTTTCAATGCCATTCTCCCAAATCTTACCACCCTCTCCCTCTGCAACAGAGTCCATAAGACTGTTCTATACATCAGTGTCTCTTTTGCTGTCTCGTATACAGGGTTATTGTTACCATCTTTCTAAATTCCATATATATGCGTTAGTATACTGTATTGGTGTTTTTCTTTCTGGCTTACTTCACTCTGTATAATAGGCTCCAGTTTCATCCACCTCATT
>NW_011476317.1:7357-15181 GCF_000754665.1 Bison bison bison | reverse complement strand
CATGGCTTAGTTTCATTGAGTTAGACAAGGCTGTGGTCCTAGTGTGATTAGATTGACTAGTTTTCTGTGAGTATGGTTTCAGTGTGTTTGCCCTCTGATGCCCTCTTGCAACACCTACCGTCTAACTTGGGTTTCTCTTACCTTGGGCGTGGGATATCTCTTCATGGCTGCTCCAGCAAAGCGCAGACATTGCTCCTTACCTTGGACGAGGGGTATCTCCTCACCGCTGCCCTTCCTGACCTTCAACGTGGGATAGCTCCTCTAGGCCCTCCTGTGCTGGTGCAGCCACAGCTTCTTGGACGTGGGGTTCGTCCTCCCAGCCATCGCCCCTGGCCTCGGGCGTGGGGACGTGGGGTAGCTCCCCCACCTGCCCCCCCTGACCTCGGATGCAGGGTAGCTCTTCTCAGCCATTCCTGCACCGTCGCAGTCTGGTACTCTCGGACGCTGCCCCTGACCTCGGACGTGGGGTAACTCCTCTTGGCCGTGCTTAGCGCGCAGGTCGCAGCCGCCTGTGATTAGCACGCCAGTCGCAGATGCCTCGGTCGTGTCTGACTCTGTGTGACCCCATAGACGGCAGCCACCAGACTCCCCCGTCCCTGAGATTCTCCAGGCAAGAACACTGGGGTGGGTTGCCATTTTCTTCTCCAGTGCATGAAAGTGAAAAGTGAGAGTGAATTCGCTCAGTAGTGTCCGACTCCTAGCTACCCCATGGACGGCAGCCTCCCGGGCTCCTCCGTCCATGGGATTTGCCAGGCAAGAGTACTGGAGTGGGTTGCCATTGCCTTCTTACACAGAGACACATAAAAACATGCATAGCTAGTCAGAGACACACAAGCACACACAGACACACACAAACACACATACAAACAAACACACAAGCACATAGATACACAAGCAACCCATGCATTCATAATCCCCAGGCCTTCTGATCAGCTCTCTGACTAGGGTCCTAAAAGGGTCCGGAGAGGTCTGTGCAGCTGGGAGAGGGCTTCACTCACTGCCCTGTGAGGCGTGGATCATGGTTAGAGGATTCTACAGTGTGGTGAACAGAGAATTGGAGAATTTCTCCATCCTGAACAGAGGTATAAGATGACCAACTGTCCGGGGCTACCTGGGACCAAGGAAGTTCTCAGTACAGATAAATGTCAGTTTAAAAACAGGCAAAGTCCTGAGCAAATCGTGAGAACTGGTCTCCTAAGGGAGCAATTACTGAGAAGTGTATAGAGATTTGCTGGAGTCTTAAGATGTGAAAGCAACTAATAAGAAAAGACACGTTAAGTTCATGGGCACACAGTGGGGCAGGGGCTATAACAGAGAATCAGGAAGGTGGAATCCAGGAGTGGCCTGAGGACAAGAGGCATAATTGATAGAATTCTGTGTAATACCCTCAGACAAAAGCTGACCCGTCCTTTGGAGTTTCTGTGGGCTAGTCATGTATTTCCTGGCCGGGGTCTCAGGGTCTGAGCTGGTTGTAGGAGCAGTGCTGGCAGACACCCTCTCCCAGAGGAGGCCCTCTCTCCCACCACTATGAGAATCAGCTGCCCTCGTGAATCTCCATCTTCACCCTGCGATTAACCCATTATGTGTTCCCAATCAGATACAGCTCTATGGATGTTTCTCATTCATTATTCTCACAGTCTTCATTCACTCACTATACAGACAAGCATTGGGAATCCACTGTGTGCCAGGCACTTTAAGGAAGCAATGAGGTAAAACTTGCCCTCACATTAAGAAGGCAGATGCACAGGAAATGAGACACACACATAGTGAATTGTGACTTTGGTACATGCTAGACATGAGGAAGTGTCTACAGAGACTGTCAAGAAAGGAGACTGATAAACAGCAGGGGAAAGACTTCCCTGAAACCATGACAATTAGCTGAAATCTGGAAGATGAGAAGAAATTTGCTAGTCAAAGGGGAGGGGCCTCCTCTAGGAAGGAAGACCAGCTTGTGTCAAGGTGCAAAAAAGCCTGGTGTATTCAAGTACTGCTTTCAAGAATGTCAAGGAAGGTGCCGTGTCAGAAGCAAAGGAAAAGAGGGCAAGAGACAAAGGGCTGTTTAGAAGACAGTCAGGAAAGGGCAAGCTCTAGGGCGACTCAGAGTGACCTTGATCCTTCTCAGTCACACTGTCTCTCAGCATCTCCATGAAAAGAAAGGTTATTGCTTGTTCTGGTGGCTGTGAGCCCTTCGTGGATACTGAGACATCACTGACCTTTGGCCCAAGAAGACTGGTCAATAACATCCAGAAACTCATTGGTGCCACGCCAAGGGATTCCGAGGTGAAGGGTCATGCCCCAGGGTCACTCCCAGTCTCCATACACAAGAAGGATCTCCAGTGCCAACCTCTCTCTCTCTCTGTCTCTAATAGCACTGTTTCATGTTTTATGGTCAGTACCCTGCCCTCTATTATCTTCACCATTAATGGTATCAACTACCCAGTCCCAGCTCAAGCTTACATCCTCAAGGTGAGGAGAGGACCCTGAGGCGTGGTTCTCAAATAGGAACTTGCAGAACCCTTGGGCTGCTACGTGGAAGAGGGTGCCCTCTGCAGGCCATCTCACACTATTGCAGATGCTGCTGAGCCCTGGGGCTGGCCAGACTCTGACAATAGGAACCACTTGAGAGTAAAGAGCCATCTGGGACACTGATCATCTTGAAATAAATGTGGAGACACCACACCATGCTGACATGGTGGGAATCAATAGGAGATGGGATCACTCAGTTCCTCATTGTTCAAAGAGCTTCAGTTCAATCTGAACCCTCAGATGGATGAACACTGGAGGTCAGCTCTAGCAGTCTTTGAAATAAGTCATGTGACAAGGAGAATGGCTGGAGATACTCCCAGTGTGCTGTCCCACTATAGGGATTAACAGTCTCCCTTCCCTTCTCGCAGTTTTCCTGGTTTGGATGATAAATTACACAGTCACTCTCATTCTCGGATGCATCTTCCCCTAGCTCTGGCTGGGTGCCCCCTTTATGAGTTAGGATACCTGACCCCTCTGTGGGAAGGCTGGATGCTAATGTGAATAAAGTGTACACAGTGATTGTTCAGCCCCAGCATAGGGTGGAGAATTCATGTCAGCTATCTAGGGGAGTTCAGAGCTGGCCGATGGGCTCAAAGAAGACTTTGAGGAAGGGAGGGAATTTCAGGAATTCTAAAACTGTAAACTTATGGAGCCATATGGAGGGTCGCTTGGTTCTGGGCAAAACTGCACTTGATTCCATGCAAATGGCATCCCAAGGTGCTCTGCACTGGGGCACTGGGGACTTACTCAGGGTGATGAGGGCTATGGACTGTCTGGTGGGGTTGGAAAACCAGAGTACATTACCCAACCAAGCCTGGAGTGGCCAAAGAGGGTGAGTGTGGGCCAAAGGAGGCTTCCCAGAATTTCTAAGTTAAATCTTCAACAGTGTGTTGTGGGCACTGTTCTATTTAAGATGGATAACCAACAAAGGGTTACTGTGTAGAACAGGGAACTCCAGTTAATTATATGACAACCCAGATGGGAGGGGTATTTTTGCAACCAGGATACATGGATGTATATGGTTGAGTACGTTTACTGTTCCCCTGAAATTCAGAATATTGTTAATCAGCTATACTCCAATACAAAATAGAGTTTTTTAATTAAGTACAAATTGTGGGGATGCAGGAGGAGAACCAGAATTCTCTGCAGAGAAACCAAGGAGCAGGAGTCAGAAGGAAATAAATAGGGAGAGAGTACAACTATGGACACTCTTTTTCTTTTCTAAAATGTTTATTGAAGTGTGGCTAATCTTCAGGGTTGAGTTAAGATCTGCTGCACAGCAATGTGTCTCAGTTATACACATACAGAAATATATATTCTTTTTCTTATACTTTTTCATGTGGTTTATCACTGGATATTTAATATATTTCTTTATGCTCTACAGTAAGACTTTGTGGTTTATCATTCCTCTGTATCCACAACTCCCAGTCCTCCTCTCCCCCACACCCTTCCTCATGGCAACCACATATCTTGGCCCCTTCAGTTGTGGATGAACTCTCATATCCCCTGCTAAGGAGAAAATCCCTTGATACTTACCAAAAGAGGAAATAAAACCAAGAATTGTGCTTGGTCTGGATATTTGTGGGAGTCGCACGTAAGGGCTCAGGCTGACTGGTGTGTGTCTCTGACTCCCCCAGGATTCTAGAGGCCACTGCTATACCACCTTTATAGAGAACACAGTGAAGACATCTAGAGAGACCTGGATGCTGGGTGACGACTTCCTGAGGCTGTATTTCTCAGTCCTGAATTGAGGAAATGACAGGATTGGCCTGGCACAGGCAGTATAAATGCTTGGAGTGGTTTAGGAATCGGTAAGGCCGCTCCAAGCAAACACTAAATCACACTTCGGGTACTCCTGCCCAGGATGCTGGTGAACTGTATTTTGTGGTCTGAACACCCTATTTTCAATAAAGAATAAAATGTTTTACTTGTAATGGTGCTGAAACAAATAGGTGCCTCTGTTTGTGTCTGGGAGGTGTACAATGTTTGGGAAGGATCTATAACCAAGTCTGAATCACAGTTGAGAGGAGCCCACTTCCAACTGGCTTCCAGGAAATGGGAGACTCATTTAAATGATTCTGGGAATCCAGGACACAAGAATCAGAGCAAATACAAAGATCTCAGTGACTGGACCCAAGAAATCTGAAGTCATCAGGTCTCTATTCCACACCTTCACACTTTCATTCCCTCTTCTTTGATGGTCTTAGCCTGACAACTTTCTTCCTTAAGGCTTCTACACCTAGTGAGGGAGTCCAAGCTACCTGCCCTAGGGTTTTATATCCTGAAGGCTTCTCCAATAAGGAAAGAAAAGATTGAAGACATCAGAGTTCAAGGGTGTTCTCTGAATGACCCACCTCAGATCATGTGTACAATCCTAGATCAGCCATCCTGGCAGGGCCATGCTGTCCTATGATTGGCTTTACATGGTCGTGTGGCCCTGACCCAGCAGCACACATGATTGTCAGTTTCTTCCAGAACTACATGACTGAAGCTGGGGAGAGGCAGCCCCAAGGATAGTGACTGGGAGATGGTCTAGGCCATGGAAGAGTTTGTGATGGCCCACAAACTCCACCACCTCCTCATTCAGAGGAATTATGAGGGGTAATGAAATAGACTGTCTTCATCCCATCTCAAATGATCTTATCACTGGGCTTGTCCTCCAGGGGAGTTTGGGTGAGGTACTTCATGCAGAGCTGGTTCCATCTTGTTTCCACACCCCTGTCACCAGCTCTCTGCCACGTATGCCTGCTCTGTCCTTTCCAGTCCTACTTGGTAACTGGTGGCCCCAGTGGACCCCTGAGACACCCCCCTTCTCCAGGGCCTAGAATGCCCCTTGCTTGGCCTCCAGTGCTGCTGGGGAGAATGCAACGCCTGTATCAGGAGACTCAGGGTACTCAGAGCCTTCAGTCTTTCTGAGTTTCTCCATGGGTGGGGATACAAACTGTTTGCTTGGAGCTGCCATGATCAGGCACTTTTGCAGTGGAACCATCCGTTCTTTCCACCTGGAGGCCCTCAGTAGATGCCTCAGCTGAGACAGCAGGGGTCAGAAGTTAATTTCCTTTCAGATTGACTGGTTTGATCTCCTTGTTGTATAAGGGACTCTCAAGAATCTTCTCAAGCACCACAGTTCAAAAGCTCAGTGCTCTGGCATTCACTGTTTCTTACAGATATCATGCCTGTACCTGATTTCTGGAAAAATCATAGCTTTGACACTACAGACCTCTGTAGCAAAGTGAGTCTCTGCTTTTTAATACGCTGTGCAGGTTTTTCATAGCCTTTATTCCTTCCAAGCAGCAAGTGTCTTTTAATTTTGTGGCTGCAGTCAAGGTCCATAGTGATTTTGGAGCTCAAGAAAATAAAATCTGCCACTTTTTCCACTTTTCCCTCATCTATATGCTATGAAGTGATGGGACTGGATGTCATGAATGTTGACAATCTTTTTGTGATTAGTTTTTTGAATGTTGAGTTTAAGGTAGTTTTTCATCTCCTCTTCTCATTGAGAGGCTCTTTAGCTCTTTTTTGTTTTCTGCTATTAAGGTAGTATTATCTTCGTATCTGTGGATATTGATACTTCTCCCAGCAATCTTGATTCTAGCTTGGCATTTATCCAGACCAGCATATTGAAAGATGTATCCTACATATAAGTTAAATAAGCAGAGTGACAATGTATACCTTGTCATTCTCCTTTCCCAATTTTAAATCTTTCAGTTGTTCCATGTCTCATTCTATCTGCTGCTTTTTGACCTACATACAGACTTGTTAGGAAAAAGGTAAGTTGATCTGGTACTCCCATTCCTTAAGAATTTTCCACAGTTTGTTGTGGTCCACACAGTGAAAGTCTTTTTTTTTTTTTTTTCTCTAATTTTATTTTATTTTTAAACTTTACATAATTGTATTAGTTTTGCCAAATATCAAAATGAATCCGCCACAGGTATACGTGTGTTCCCCATCCCGAACCCTCCTCCCTCCTCCCTCCCCATACCATCCACAGTTTGTTGTGGTCCACACAGTGAAAGTCTTTAGCATAGTCAGTGAAGCAGATGGAAATGTTTTTTTCTGAGATTCCTTTGCTTTCTTTATGATCCAATGGATGTTGGCAATTTGATATCTGCTTCCTCAAACCAGTTTGTATATCTGGAAATTCTCAGTTCATGAACTGCTGAAACTTAGCTTGAAGGAATTTAAACATTACCTTGCTAGCAAGTGAGATGAGCACAATGGCATGATAGGTTGAACATTCTTTGGAATTGCCTTTCGTTTGGACTAGAATGAATATTGACATTTTCCAGCACTGTGGGCACTGCAGAGCTTTCCAAATTTGCTGACATATTGAATGCAGCACTTTGATAGCCTCATTCTTTAGGATTTTTAAACAGCTCAGCTGTAATTCCATCACCTTCCCTAGCTTTTCTTGTAGTGATGCTTTCTAAAGCCCACTTGACTTCATACTCCAGCATATCCGGCTTTATGTGAGTGACCTCAGCATCATACCTATCCCGGTCATTATGACCATTTTTGTATAGTTCTTCCATGCATTCTTGTCACCTCTTCTTAATCTCATCTGCTTCTCTTAGGTCTTTGACTTTTCTCTCCTTTATCGTGCCCATCTTTGCATGAAGTGTTCTTCTTGAATCTCCACTTTTCTTGAAGAGATCTATACTCTTTACAGTTCTGTTCTTTTCCTCTAATTCTTGCACTATTCACTTATGAGGTCTTTCTTATCTCTCCTTGCTATTCTCTGGAAGTCTGCATTCAATTGGGTATATCTTTCCCGTTCTCCTTTGTCTTTCACTTCTCTTATTTTCTCAGCTGTTTTTAAAGCCTCCTCAGGCAACCACGTTGCCTTGTCGCATTTGTTTTTCTTGAAGATGGTTTTGATGACCACCTCCCATACTGCTGGGGACCAGCCCCAGCTGATCCAGGGTATTCGAAGGAGAGACGGCCTAGGCGACTATTTATATGCTAATTAGAGATATAGAGAACAATAGAATGAGGATAGCTCAGTAGGAAAATTCAGTGGAGAAAAGAAGCTGAGTAGCTTGGTTTACGCGGGAGACCAATAAAACTTCAAGACAAGAAGTTTGCACCACTTACGTAGGCCGCAGGCGCCCTCTCGAATAGCGGAAGGTGTCTCACCCTAGACTCCTTCTCGAGTGGGTCTTAGAAGCCCAGGCATAATTAGTAAGCGTGGTGGGTTCCGCGCTCCAGATGGAGACTCAGCTGGAGGTTGGAGGGAAGAATGACATGGGGAGACCAAGCGCTGGTGAACAAGGCCCGTAGCTTTATTTTTAACAGGAG
>NW_011476317.1:4014-7257 GCF_000754665.1 Bison bison bison | reverse complement strand
CTCAGGCAACCACGTTGCCTTGTCGCATTTGTTTTTCTTGAAGATGGTTTTGATGACCACCTCCCATACAATGTTACAAACCTCCATCCATAGTTCTTCAGGCTAACAGACCTAATTCCTTGAATCTACTTTTCATCTCCACTATATAATCATAAGGGATTTGATTTAGGTCGTAGCTGAATATTCTAGTGGTTTTCCTTACTTTCTTCAATTTAAACGTGAATATTGTTTTCTTCTGCCTAAGCATTGCTTCCAGATCACCACCCACCACTCCCAATGGGCCTGGAGCAAAAACACACAATTTGAGGACTGTTACCCTGGGTTTGTGCTTGGCTTTTCACATGCTTAGCTGTGTGAGCTTGACCAAGTGTCTTAACCTCAGTTTTCTCATCTGAAAAATGGGCACCATGATGACAATTCCACTTTCTAGATTGCGTGTGTGCCTGCAAAGAGCAAGTAGCCCTGAGAGGTCTTTCTGGGTTCCTGAGTCTGGAACAAATATGAATTATTCTGCCACCTTGGGAGAAGGAAATCTGTTTAGAGGTTATGGCTGCCATTCCCAAGGCTAAATATTGATTCAAGCCAAATGACATCTATTTCTGAACACTGGCCCAGAAATCTGAGTGGATGCTTCTGTTTTCTGGGCTCTCAGAAGCAGTAATGATTACTGGCTCAGATTATTCCCTTCCTCAGCCTTACCAGTCAGCCTTTCCTTGTCAACTACTTCTCCCCTGAAATCACACTGCAAAGAAAATTGTACAGGCTCTTGGCCTCTAGTCAAGTTTCCTACATCTCCAGCTTAGCAACAAGTAGCTGTTATGGGTACTTGTCATAGCAACAACTATGGCAACCTGTATGGTTCAATCTCAGCCCGTTAAATGAATCTTTCTCCATTTGGCCCCTCATGTTTAAATTACCTATAGTTGCCTTAGTAACCTTCCTATGCTTGCTGTTCAATATCGAAATATGTCTGGACCTCATCTAGTTTTCTTTCCCAAGCATAATTCCAACCATGCAATTAAGTAACCATATATTTAGTCATCGAACTACCCACAAGAATTGACAAAAGCCAACCACCCATCATGCATTTCTTGCTTGCCCCAAAACACCATTGAAATGATCTGTTGAAACAATGTGATACATTGGCATGTACACTGAAGAAGGGACACTTTTTCACTGGATTTGTTTTTCACCTAGTGCAGAAAGTCTACCATAAGCCTAGCCCTCCAGTAGCTGGTCATCTAACTTTAGCAGACTCAGCCCACTCCAGATCCCTTCCACATCCCTCAGTAAAATCTAGAGAATAGACTCAGTCAAAGTTCTCACTCCTGCAGAAAAGTTTTTTGTTTTTTTAGAAAACAATATTTGGTAATACATTCAAAATCTTGTGCTCCTTGCCTTGGATTCAAGGACCTGCACCAGAGGATGGGAAGCCTCCCCTTCCACCTAAATCTTTCACCACTCCCACCAGAGCCACAGGCTTGACAGGACCCCAAAGACTTCTGCATGCTCTCTGATGTCCTCAGTTCAGTTAAATCTCTCAGTCATGTCCAACTCTTTGCTATATCATGGGGTGCAGCTTTCCAGGTTTCCCTGTCTATCATCAACTCCCAGAACTTGATCAAACTCATATTCATCAAGTCAGTGATGCCACCCAACAATTTCATCTTCTGTCTTCCCCTTTGCCTTTTGCCCTTAATCTTTCCCTGCATAAAGGTCTTTTCTAATGAGTCAGTTCTTTCCATAAATTGGCCAAAGTATGGAGGATGGGTTCCTGAGGTAGGGAGCAAGCAAGGAGAGTTCTACAATTGCTCCAACTCTAGAAATAGTTTCCAACACATACATGGAAGGTGTACCTAGGCAGAGACAAACAGTCTCCCCAAGAAGAGAGATTTATGACTCTATTTAGTTAGAGTTCACAGGAGAGAGATACATACAGAAAACTGTGGGAGGTACAGGTGATGCCCTTCAAGTTTTTAGCAGAGAGCTGATAGTACTGGTCTGAATTATAGGGAACAATCATTGAGTCTCAAATTGCACCAAGTCTAATGTGTCCCCATTCATCAGCGTGGAAATTACTCATTTTTAATATACATTTATTTATTTTAATTGGACTGCTAATTACTTTACAATATTGTATTGGTTTTGCCATACATCAACATAAATCCTCCATGGGTGTACACATGTTCCCCATCCTGAATCCCCCTCCCACCTCCCTCCCCATTCCATCCCTCTGGGTCACCCCAGTGCACCAGCCCGTGCATCCTGTATCATGCATTGAACCTGGACTGGAGATTCATTTCACATATGATAATATACATGTTTCAATGCCATTCTCCCAAATCATCCCACCGTCACTCTTTCCCACAGAGTCCAGAAGACTGTTCTATAGATCTGTGTCTCTTTTCCTGTCTCTCATACAGGCTTATTGTTACCATCTTTCTAAATTCCATATATATGTGTTAGTATACTATATTGGTGTTTTTCTGTCTTGCTTATTTCACTCTGTATAATAGGTTCCAGTTTCATCCACCTCATTAGGACTGAGTCAAATGTATTCTTTTAAATGGCTGAGTAATACTCCATTGTGTATATGTTCCAAAGCTTTCTTATCCATTCATCTGCCGATGGTCATCTAGGTTGCTACCATGTCCTGGCTATGATAAACAGTGCTGCGATGAACTTTTGCATACATGTATCTCTTTCAGTTCTGGTTTCTTTGGTGTGTATGCCCAGCAGTGGGATTGTTGGGTCATAGTACTAAGTCAATTCAGTCGTGTCCAACTCGGTGCGACCCCACAGATGGCAGCCCACCAGGCTCCCCCATCCCTGGGATTCTCCAGGCAAGAACACTGGAGTGGGTTGCCATTTCCTTCTCCAGTGCATGAAAGTGAATTTGCTCAGTCGTGTTCGACTCTCAGCGACCCCATGGACTGTAGCCCACCAGGCTCCTCCGTCCATGGGATTTTCCAGGCAAGAGTGCTGGAGTGGGGTGCCATTGTCTTCTCCATGTTGGGTCATATGGCAGTTCAATTTCCAGTTTTTTTAAGGAATCTCCACACTGTTCTCCATAGTGGCTGGGGGTGTTTGCATTCCCACCAACAGTGTAAGAGGGTTCCATTTTCTCCACACCATCCTCTGCATTTGCTGCTTGTAGACTTTTGGATAGCAGCTGTTCTGACTGGCGTGAAATGGTACCTCATTGTGGTTTTGATTTGCATTTCTCTGATAATGAGTGATGTT
>NW_011476317.1:0-959 GCF_000754665.1 Bison bison bison | reverse complement strand
ACTCTTTTTTATTTCTTCTAGGTCCTTGTTAAACCTTTCTTGCATCTTCTTAATCCTTGTCTCCAGGCTATTTATCTGTAATTCCTTTTTGTTTTCAAATTTTTGGATCATTTTCACTATCATTATTCAGAATTCTTTATTAGGTAGATTCCCTATCTCTTCTTCTTTTGTTTGGTTTGGTGGACATTTGTCCTGTTCCTTTGCCTTCTGGGTATTTTTCTGCCACTTCATCTTGTTTATATTGCTGTGTTTGGGGTTGTCTTTCCGTATTCTGGCAGTTTGTGGAGTTCTCTTTGTTGTGATGTTTCCTCTCTGTGGGTGGTGTTTGACGGGTGGCTTGTCGAGGTTTCCTAGTTAGGGAAGCTTGTGTCAGTGTTCTGGGGGGCGGAGCTGTATTTCTTCTCTCTGAAGTGCAATGAAGTGTCCAGTAATGAGTTATGAGATTTCAATGGGTTTGGAGTGACTTTGAGCAGCCTGTATATTGAAGCTCAGGGCTATGCTTCTGTGTTGTTGGAGAATTTGTGTGGTATGTCTTGCTCTGGAACTTGTTGGCCCTTGGGTGGTACTTGATTTAAGTTTAGGTATGGAGGCGTTTGATGAGCTCCTATTGATTAATGTTCCCTGGAGTCAGGAGTTCTCTGGTGTTCTCAGGATTTGGACTTAAGCCTCTTGCCTCTGGTTTTCAGTATTATTCTTACAGTAGCCTCAAGACTTCTCCATCTATAGAGCACCAATGATAAAACATCTAGGTTAAAGATGAAAAGTTTCTCCATAGTGATGAACATCCAGAGAGGTTCACAGAGTTACATGGAGAAGAAAAGAGGGAGGAGGGAGACAGAGGTGACCAGGAGCAGAGGAGGAAGAATCAAAAGAGGAGAGAGCAAGCTAGCCAGTAATCACTTCCTTATGAGCTCTCCATAGTCTGAATCCCTCAGAGATATTCATGGAGTTACACAGAG
>NW_011476316.1:3825-17172 GCF_000754665.1 Bison bison bison | reverse complement strand
AAATGTATCTTCTCAGTGCATCACATCTGGAGGCACTTGTCATTTTGTGTCATTGGTGGTGATATTCACCAAATTTCTTCCTTTACAAAATACAAATATCTCTGTATAATCAGTACATTGCTCATAGGAGTGCTGCATTGAGACCCTGTGAGTATCCTATTCTCTAATCAACTTCTACTCAGTGATAGTATCCATTGAGAAGCCTCCGCAGAATCAATTACTATTATATGGTGATTTTCTGTTTCTGTTACACCTATCCAGACCACTGAAACTTTCTCCACATCAGCAGAAAGTTGTTTCACTTTCTTATCACTTGTGTATTCACTGAATTAGCACTTTTATTTCCTTCAAGAACTTTTCCCTCACATTCACAACTTGGCTAACTGATTGGTGTAAGAGGCCTAGCTTTCAGCCTGTCTCAGCTTTCAACATGCTTTCCCCACTAAGCTCAATCATTTCTAGCTTTTGATTTAAAGTGAGATATGTGACTCTTTCTTTCACTTGAACACTTGGAAGCCACTGAAAGGTTACTAATTAGCCTGTTTTCAATATTCTTGTCTCAGGAAATAGAAAGGCCTGAGGAGAGGGAGGGAGATGGGTAAAAGCTGGTTGGTGGAGCAGTCAGAACACACAATATTCATCATTAAGTTTGTCTATATGGGCATGGTCTATGGAGCTCACACCCCAAATTCCAACAGTAACATCAAAGATCACTGATCACAGATCACCATAACAAATAAAAAAAAAATGAAAATGACTGACACATTGCAAGAATTACCAAATGTGACACAGAGACACAAACAAATGCTGTTGGAAAAATGGTGCTGATAGACTTGCTTGATGCGGGCTGCCATAAAACTTCCATCTGTAAAAAACTCCCATAAAACCTCAATTTGTAAAAAACATGCAATAACGTGAAGCACAAGAAAAGGAGGTCAGTCTGCTTGTATTGGGTGGCCCACGTGGCGAGGGGGTGTTGAGTTTGCTCAAGATAAACGAGTGGCAGCTAAAACCAGAAAGAGTATTTCTGTCTCCCTTCAAACAAGATAAGGTTGAAAAGCCAAGGCTCAACAACAGCCAGAAAAACAACAAAGGACACACAAATATGATTTCAAAACGGGCCAGAGTTAATGATTGGGGAATTGCAACTGTCATCTAATCAGTGTAGAAGAGCCCTGGGAAACTGCAGCGTTGCTGGAACAATTTTAGTGGGCGTTGCAGCATAGTGAGACTGGTGGGCTTTGGCACCAAGGACATCTGGTTTAAATACTAGAACCATTACATTCTAACAATATGTGTGTAGGCAAGTCTCTTTTTATCTGCCATGTGATAGCAAAAACAATACAAATTAGTGTCTATTACACAGACGACTGCTTTGTATACATCATCTTATCTAATTCCTACTGTAATACTATGTAGATTTTACTATCATCTGTTTTTGAAAGAAAGAACTGAGACTCAAACATGGAGAGCAACTTGTCTTTCAGAACTCACTGGTGAAAGGAATGGACCTGGAACTTACTTCATCTTCCCACACTTCACTCAACACACATATTTGATTCCTATTGACTGTGTACATTTAAGGTTAGCAAAGTAAAACAATTATCAGCTCTAACGTTTCTCAGTTCATTTACATTTCTATTTTCAAGACAGTTCACTCACTTGACTGAGACTTATAAGACATGAAGTTTCAGTATGTGAAAACGCTGGCTGAGCCGCAGTCTCTTGCATGAAAAAATTCACACAAAGCCAAATGCACTTTTCTTTACTATTGACCTTATAGGAAGACAAATAAAACCAGAAGGAAATCAAGTGAATTTACTACTGATTCTAGTCAACTGTGACCATTAGCCAGTGTTTAATGTCCTGAGTCCTTGACCTGGCTTTGTTACAACTACAAGATTATCATCTCCTTATAGGCAAGGGCCACCCATGTTATCTCTGTACATCTCTTCCACAATACATTCTAGACTTCCTATCACAGAATGCATGGTCAATAAAGGAATGGAATAAGATATTTTTACCTCTCTGGGCCTTGGCATCTGGAGAAATGGATACAGATCATTGTTTAAAGTCCCTTCCTAAGATAACAACATTACAGCAGTCCATTTATATAAAAGATTCATGAATCAATTCTACTACATACATACAAGTCTGAAATTGCACTGTGTCTGTGACTTTCCTTTTATAGCCCAAAATGCCAGGTTGCATAGAATTAGCACTTTGTAACTGCTTTTTGATGGTGATGCTTCTTTACACTGATACAGCATTCCCCAGTGTCTAAAGCACTTGTGTGTACTCTCTTAATTTTGTCTTCCCATCAGCATAACTATTTAAGAAAATACTATCCTCATTTTCTGTATGTGACTGCATCAAGGCACTCAGCCAATAAATGCTAGGGCCTAAGACTGGGACCCAAAACCAAGAGTATCGATCCAGTGTTTTTTCAACTAAAACACACATCACATCATCAACTTCATCATCATTCCCATTATCACATCATTCCCACCATTAAAGCCATCACCATCATCACCACCATCCCCCATCACTGTCACCACCATCATCATCGCCATTATCATAAAGCTGACCAAAGAGCTAAAATACCCACTTCCAGCCTGGGGCTAGACACAGATCTAGTACAGATGTCATTGTCAAGTATATGCAGTTTGTCTTAGTTGCCTTTCCACCTACCCAACTTCCTAATCGTTCTCTAAAAGAAAAAAAATCACTTTTCTAACTCTTTTCCTTCCACAAACCTCTTATTTCACAAACTGCTATTCTCAACTAGATGGTAATAGAGAAAGGAAGCAATCTCCTCAAATTTACTTCCCGAAAAGGCAGCAGTTGTGATGACATGCTGAAACCTGCTGGTTCAGGCTTGCAAGAGGAGACTGTTAAATATTCAGAAATTTCACAGTGGATAGGAAATCAGCAAATGCTACGAATCAGGGTATTGTTTTTTTTTAGAGAGAAGGCTGATTAGCCAGTTCACCACTATTACAGTAAACAGCTGACCTAACAAGGCCTCTTGCTTTTTAAAATAGGTGTTTGTTAACTAATAAAATCTCAAGCAATAGGCCAATGAATTGGAGAAGCTTCTGCACTACTGTGGCAATATCTGGATGGAAAAGTGATCTTTTCCAGCATTCTTTAATCACAGAAATGGGTTAAGCTCATCTTGGATCATAATTACTATTTATTTAGTACATATTATACTTGACACACATTTCTCTCACCCAATCTTCACGGAAGCCCTGTGAGACCTTACCTCCCTCATACAGATGGAGAAATCTGATGATGCACCAAACCTCGCTCAGCTAACAGGTATAGCTAGTATTTGAGTTCACCTAGTTTGGGCCACAGTGACTGCACACTTTCCACCCAGAGGTTCTGAACAATCAGTGGAATGCTGTTATTGACACGGCCAACAGAAGAGTTAAAGCGTCACCTGAGAATTTTCCCAAAGGTAACTTAAAAGGTGCACATGTCTTAGATGACACTGGCACTCTTCTCTGTAGAAGTAGAAGGGTGATTCAGATGACCCTGTGGTCCCTCCTGATCCTCTAGGTTTAAGGTGTTCTATCACACAAACTATGTTCATTACTATCTAACCTGTTGATTGCATTCTTGAACAAATCTGTGTCTTCCTCAACACTAAAGGCTTTTGAGGGCAACTTCTATCTTTTTGACAAACAAACTTTCATCACAAAGATCAGAGTTCCTCCCACTTCAAACTGCACCCTCTCCCCACTTTTGAAGCAATACTTGTCCCAAGAGAAACCCAGTAAAATTTTTCCATATCAAGTGGAAAACCTAACAAATCAATTTTTCTTCAGAAGGTTATCATGACTGTCCTGTCTCTATTTGCTAATTATTGATGCTCTCCAGGTTGACACAGGAGATTTCTCCATCTGTTTTCCTGGTTTGAACATGAACTAAATTTGTGAAGGCAAGCTTGTAGCAACAGGGTCACTTCTCCCAAGCAACAGATTATGATGCTACACACCCAATTATTATATTACTGGAGAGTTTGCTCAGAAGGAAGATAGCTGATCCCAGTACAAATGAACTGAAAGACCAGCAAAGCAGGATAATAAAACAACACTAAGAGCTAACACTTACTCAGCACTTGCTGTGTGCCAGGCACTCCTTCAAGAATGCTACTCTAATAACTTTTGATTCCAACAAATTAATTCTTTCTAACACACCTCACTGTCCCTCGAGCAAAGTTATCTATGCACAGATAGTAAAGAAACATTTAACCAACTTGACTCCAGCACCACAAACCATGTTCTCTTCAGCTTGGCTTCCCTGACTCATTGCCTGTGCTTCTTGATAGCCATACAGTTAATGCATTATATCCAAGAGCAGAGTCTAGCCAATAAATATTTTGAATCCAAGTAGTCCATCTCCAAAGCCCATTCTTCCACCAGCTATAGCATAGCATACTAGTGAGGAAATTGGAAAACAAGTGGATGAAGTCAATTCATGAAGGTTACAACTGCTAGAAAGCACGGAATCCTAGCATTTCCGGATTAATATAAAACTTAAAGCTATTAAACACAGGCATGCAAATATCGCAACAGAATTTTTCTAATATTCTAGAAAGCAAAAGAAAACAAATTAATAATTTGGATCAAGTCTCTCAACATTACATGTCATGCCAAGAGCAAGAAAATCAAGCAATTACAACTTGATCTTAATCCTAAGTTTAATTCAGGGACTAGACATAGATCACATTCATTCCATAGCATTTCACTGACCATTTGTGAAAAACAATTGCAAAGCTGCAAATTTAAAATGATTACCTTCTGCTAATAACCAGCGTGAACCATATGGAAAGTGGAAAATCTCAGCAGAAACATTTACTCGAACACAAACTTGGCCAAACACAACCTGCATGTCCCATGTGGGCACCAACACTTTTGAAAACCAATGTGTGTACCTGTGATGCCCACTTCACAGAATTCCTCTTCCTTGGTGTCAGAAGGGAAGGTTTAGAAGCATCAAAGTAGAGCTGAGGACTCTCTCCACTTGCCCTCTGAATCAGAGGTGCTTGTAAACAAGATTATTTTCTCCTTTCATTGTGAAAGCTTTGTTTCCTCCCTACCTTAGTAACTCTTTCACTACTCTGAAATTCTCTCTGGAAGTAATATCAATAAATTAGTGAGCAAAGCTTGCATGTGCCCCAGAATTCAGCTAAATGAACTCCATGAGTGGTAATCGAAATGTAAGTAGTTAAATTGGAAGCCCTCAAAAAAGTGAACTAGCTGGATATCATTAAAACATATCTCTTTCAATTGTACATCAACTAAGTTTCAATTAAAACAATGCATCTCCCTTCAGAGAATGAACTTTAGTGGCTCCGTGTAGAGCAAAGGAACCTACATGTTCAACAAGTGTTCCAGGTGATCCTGATACAGGGAGATGATTCAAAGGCCCCTGTGAAGAGGATGGGTCTATATAAAATCACACGGCTCGAGGGAAGAACGTCCGAAGGGAGGGAATGTAAAGACATCACAAAGTATCTGGTACAAGATGGTGGCTATAGGTACTCGAAGAGGCAGGCCAGGGAGGGTAGGAGAACAACGGTGGAAGAACTAGTATTTGGAGGTGGGTGAAAACCAAAGTTTCACTCTGCCTATCGGAGAAGCCTGCTAAGCTCTGTATATCCAGTGTAAAAAATCATTACCCAGATGTTAAAAAACAACTCTAGATATGGAATGGAGAAGGCAATGGCATCCCACTCCAGTACTCTTGCCTGGAGAATCCCAGGGACGAGGGAGCCTGGTGGACTGCAGTCCATGGGGTTGCAAAGAGTCGGACACGACTGAGCGACTTCCCTTTCACTTTTCACTTTCACGCACTGGAGAAGGAAATGAAAGTCCACTCCAATGTTCTTGCCTGGAGAATCCCAGGGACGGGGGAGCCTGGTGGGCTGCCCTCTATGGGGTCGCACAGAGTTGGACATGACTGAAGCGATTTAGCAGCAGCAGCAGCAGATATGAAACATTTACATGGTGTAGAAAAGAAAGATGGCAATAGAAGTAGTCATAGTTAAGTAAGGGACTCTGGACTCCAAAAAGTGTCCAAAAACAAAAGCATAAGTGATATTTTGAAAATTGCCCACTTTTTCAGTTTACAATATAAGGGATTCACTTCAGGTAGGGGAAAATCATCTTATTTTTCCAAGTCATGAGGAAACAGGAAAATGCTCTTCTACTGTCTCCCTTTATACATATCTTACCTTCTATGTTGCCGGATTCCTGAAATAATCAATAGCATGGTTGCCACAAGGACGATGCAGAATATCACACCAAATATAATAATCCAGATGGGCACAGATGGGTCAGTATGTGGTGCAAGAGTGGAAGGAATTCTTAAAAATTCCAGAGTCAGGTCATTCAAAAAGAAGGCATTGTTGATCCAGTTTCTATTCATTCTAAAATACAAGGATGATTAAAAACAAACGAGAGAAGAAACATTAGAAACCAAAGGTAGAGCCCTGTGTCCCCGGGATTACCACCCTCTCTGTAAACAGAGCATCTCCCCAGCAGAAGACTCCAGGTCGAACAGACATCTGATGAGGGCAATCATGCTGTGGTTTTCTGCTCGTAATCGGCGGTGCTGGCAGCCAGAGAGGTGCTTGTCTATGCACTACTGCCCTCCATTGCCATGAATATTCTAGAAATCATGTGAAGTCCTGAGTTTTGAGCTCTGACCACCACATTTTATTTCCTGAGAGGTAGCATCTAGATTAAAATGAGGGAACTCTCTTTAGGTGGCTTACATAAACACCAACAGCCTGAAAACACAAACTAATATGTAAAAAGTGGGTGATAAACATAAGAATAAAAGGAAATCAGGAGCAGAAAGAAAACATGAAGCCAGGAGGAGCTGTGAATCCATCCGTTTGATCTTTTTATTTTTTTCCATTCAATTCAACAAACAATTGCTGAAAACTTACTAAGTACCAGATCCTCTGCTAGGTGCTAGAGATACAAACGGTTAAAAAAATAAAAAAATACCCCAGTAGCTTCCAGTCTAGAACAACAGCCCACCAGTCCCTCCACAATCACAGTGCGTACAAAAAGTTCTATGAAAGAGGTACAAATGGGCACAGTGGGAATACAGCAGAGGTGTCAGCATAGTAAGTAGTCAGAGCTGGTTTCCTAGGAAGACAAGTTTTGAGCTGTGCTTTGAGGGACAAGTAGGAATACTGCAGACCCAAAGTACTCACTTCAGACCTGTAGTCCGCACAGGAACTGGAGACCCGGTATACAGTATGATTTGTTTCGTCAACTGCAAGTAGTTCCATATGACTAAAGTAAATGGTGCTTTAGGAGCAAAAGTTTAGAAAAACACGAAGGTAAATGTGTTACGCTCCCTGGGGAAAATCTGCATTTTGGGTGGTGGTAGCAGTCAGGGAGGGGTTGATAGCAAAAACTTATTTGATCCAAACTAAATTTCTAGCTGGAATTTGCAAATTAGGTCGATTTCTTGGAGATACTGTATGGTCTTTTCTGAATTTACACTAGACAAGCTGATTCCAACAACCTCTAGAGCAGAACTGAAAACCAGAATATGTGAACCTTAGGTGATGTCAAATTTTCTAGGAGCTACATTAAAAATATAGTAATAGGCAAAACTGACTTTAATATAATATATATTTGCCCAATATATCCAAGAAAATATCATTTCAACATGTAATCAATAGTAAGTTGGTTCACATTTTATTCTGGGCACAGTCCTTGAAACTTGGTGTGTACTTGACAGAGCATATCTAATCTTGGATTAGATACATTTCGAGGTCTTGAGAGCCATGTGTGGCTGCTGAGTTCTGTACTGGACAGTGCACATCTTGAACCCGAGAGTAATAGCTTCAGAATCTCTGCAAACCAGTACCAGGGTGTCAGGAAAGACCACCCTCAGCAAATGAAAATCTACAGGGTGGCATGATTACTCATGTGAAGGAGAATCTTAGCCAGGTAATCTGCAGCACAGGACAATTTCAATGCAATTTTTATCAAATGATGGAACGATTTCTTTTTTTGTAACCTAGTTTTGATAACACAAAACTTTCCACAACATGACGAGCCACCCTACCAACAGATAATGGTAAAATGAAAAGTTGCCTGCATTCTCATTCTCTCTACTTTCTTGCTTAGCAGTCAGGCTGATCAGAAGTTTTAGTTCAATACAAACTATATCTCCATCTACCACTGAAATCCCCAATAGGCATCAATCAACATGGATACTTTCTAGTCAAAATTGGCATTGAAAAAGGCCAGGTCCTCAGAACAGACCAAAAGCAGATATCTTGGAACTGATCTTTCACCCCTCACCTAATTCAAGAGGTGTGGATACTCTAGTAGAGTAGGGGAAAAACAAATCACTGGATGCGAAGGCAGTGTGCCTGCGTTCAAGTCGTCACTCTATTTTTCTCACATGGTGACCTGGGAAAATCAATTAATTTCCCTGAGCCTCAATTTTCTGATTTATAAAGCAGGGATAGTAATAATTAGTCAGAAATGACTGGTGTTGATACTAAAAGCCAAAGATGCATCAGAATATGCCTCGTGAACCTGAAAATATTAAGCAAAGCACTAGGTGGAACTAGTATCATTTTGCCCAATGACATAGATTCTTCAGCCTTGAAATTCCTATTAGCCGCCTTCTAGGTACCATCTCCTTTCTTTTCACTCTGTCCTGCCCTCCTGGTATTGTTTCATTTAATTTCATGCACTCCCAATGAACCCTATCCATACCCTGACATCAGTTCCCACTCTACTGGCCATCATCCACTAAACAGTCCTTCCTCCTGGGGCCTTTGAAACAGACATTTTGTTGTGAACATATTCATCTCCATCCTCCACCTTCAGCCTAAGCACTCCTCCTCCTCACAATAACTGAAGCCTAGTTTAACCACAGTACCCCCATTTTCCTTGTAGTCCTCCCTGATCACAGGGCTTGAATAAAATCCCTTTTCTCACAAAATACAGGATTCCTAATTTTTACTCCCTAAGTAGTCGCTCTCAGCAGTATTCTTAGTGGCAAAAGTGCAGAAATAATTTAATTCAAACTTCTTCTTAAACCATTTTCCACTGGTACAGAGCTGCAATGCCTTCACTTCAGCAAGGGAAACAGATGGTTGTTCATACAAAAACATTTGGCATTCGAATATACACTGACTACCTTAAATGCTAACGTTTTACAAAGAGCAAATGAGTTCTTTCACTAGATATAATGAGAAAAATGTGCATTTCAATAACCTGTAAATCCCTTTGTAAGGAGAGTGAACTTTGTTTCAATCTTTCTTTCAAAGATTATAGGATCTAGATTATATCGGGAACTCATTCTCTAGCTGAGCCACAAGGGAAGCCCAAAGTCTTTGATAGTATTTATTTTTCATTTATATGAGAGTCAAGATTTTACCCTTCTTTCCCTAAAAAGTACTTTTTAAAGCTAAGGACTGTACATTAATTCAAGAAGGTAAATCCTTAGAAACCCAAGAAATGTGTATATCTTTCTTGATTTCTAAATCAACTTGCCCAACACCAATCATGTGTGGGATCTGAAGCTTTGACACACATAAATTGCACACTAATTGAAATAAAAACTGCATCCTCTCCTTCCGTGCAGAAATATATTTCACTTTTGAAAGTTTATTCTAATCCCAAGGAGAGGAGGAGGGGAACTGTCAGAAAAAATGGGTAAAATTTCAAATGGGTGAAAAATATGACTGAGTGTCTGGCCAGTCTACCCTTCTGAACAATTTCCACCTTTTACTGTCTTTGAATTATTTTTCAGATTTGTAAGTTTGAGAAAAGTAATATAATGTAAATGATTCTTGTCCATAGAAAATCAGGTGAATTGTGCCTGGTGGAGCACTGCCAACAGATAGACTGGCATATCTTTTAGCAAATAAACACCACAAATCTTCAATGCCTATATTTGCATGCTGCCTTGAAGTCTCCATTAAAATGGTTTAACATCTTACTAGTTCCCTCATTAACTTATAAGATAAAATCTTTGATGAAAGTGAAAGTCGCTCAGTGGTGTCTGACTCTTTCGACCCCATGGAGATAGTCCATGGAATTCTCCAGGCCAGAATACTGGAATGGGTAGCCGTTGCCTTCTTCAAGGGATCTTCCCAACCCAGGGATCAACCCAGGTCTCCCACATTGTAGGTGGATTCTTTACCACCTGAGCCACCAGGAAAGCCCAAATTGTTTGATAGCATTTATTTTTCATTTATATAAGAGTCAAGAGTTTACCTTTTTTTACCCCAAAAAGTATGCTTTAAGGTAAGGACTGTACATTAACTCAAGAAGGTAAGTCCTTAAAACCCAAGAAATGTGAATATTTTTCTTGACTTCTAAATAAAAGTCAAAAGTATGACTTGCCCCTCAAAACATTTTGCATTTAATCTACTCAACAACTCCCAGAGCAGAGTACCATAATTATTTCTGTTTTACAGATGGTAAGAGGAAAGCAAAAAGAGGGGAAGTAACTTGTCTGTATTCTAATAGCTACCAGAGGCAAAAGGACTATTCAAAACCCGAGCATTCCGGCTCAAGAGTGCAGGTGATGAACCGTCATTCAATAGCACCTTACAGGGCGTTCTTGCCAAAAGAAGACAGAATGAAACCTTCTTAGCTAATGTTTAAAGCAGAGCTTCTCAACCACAGCACGGCCGACACTTGGGGTTGAACAGTCCTTTGCTGGCAAGTGCTGTCCTGGGCACTGGAAGATGTTAACTGGCACCTCGAACCTCTGCCCACTCCATGCTGGTGGCCTCTGGCCCACCACAGCAAAATCACTGACACCTTAATAAACAAATCATTGTGAAGCAGAGAGAGAAGTCTCCAAAATCTATGAAAACAGCTGAATTAATCAACACGTTGATTTACCAGAAGGCATACTTAGCAGTGATTACCTGATGGCTGACTGTACCTCAACAGCAGGAAGGGTGTGATTTCTTGAAGGATCAGTAACTACAAACCAGAACGACACCCGCTGGGTTACATTGCAAAGCAGGACGTGGGAAATTCTGCAGATGATGAGAAGAAAAAATATATAAGCAAAAAATACCAAATTGCATTGTAATTCCACTTCGGTGTCATGACCATCTTAAGAGGTATCTTAGCTATGAATTAACTAACTCATTTCTACTATTATGAAGACATGTCTCAATTAACAATAAAATAATATAGGAAATTTCCTTTATTTCAAAATCATAGGCTTGGGGATCATTCTTAAATAAGAAATTTACCAAGAGTAAAACAAACCCCAAAACCAAAAGGAATGACTCAGTGGAAGGCGGCAGGAATTACAGCCTCCATCACCTGTTAGCTGACAGCATCCGTTTCCTTGACACTTGGCCTGGCCTCCCTAATACTGAAGTCTTTTCTGTTTCCTCATCAAGATCTTTCTAGTGTCCTCCTCATTCAGCCTTCCACCTCTCAGAACCAGACAAATCTGTTGATCCACTACTTGCTGCCTCTGTTGGCCACTGTCTCTGCCCTTCTCTTACCCCAGTACTGAGGTCGGCCAAATAACAGATTTTTGGACAGAGGGGCTCTAATGTTTGCAAGAGGCTTTGAACACTGTTTTTGTACGTATCAGCTTCCAAGTGTAAACTGGAAATGTGCCTCACTCTACCCTGTATACCTGGATCATTTCTTCTTTCACAAGAAAGAAATGGCATTAGTGTTTGGAGACAATATATGAATGCATGAAATCCATGAAGGTAGAAAATTACAGGAGAGTCCACACTAAACCAACCAAGTTCTTAAGAATTTTCTCCAGTTCTTAAGAATAAAATTTCCCAAAGTGACATTAGCAACCATTCTAGAAGAAACACACAGCCTCTATGGATACAAGGAAATTCACTCTTTTCCCTTAAAGGAGCATTCAAGTGCATTGTCTTCTTTTTTACATACTGAAAGAGAATGCCCTTCTGTCAATTTTCCGTAGTTTTCAAGATCTGGTACAGATTATGTATTTGTTGCTAAACTTGGTCTCTGTTCAACAGTGCCGAACAGAAACAAGAGAGAGTTTTGGGTGAAGTATAAAAGAGTAGCTTTTACTGCTTTGCCAGGCAGAGGGGGCCACAGAGGGCTAATGCCCTAAAGATTATGTGACCCACTCTGGAGGGGGTAGTGAAGACTTTTATAGTGTTCAACGAGCAGGGCATGATGACCTCGTGACAGTTCTTGGATTGGTGGCATCAAGGTGAAGTTTCAAGCATCATTAGTTTTCAATTTCAACCTGTCTAGGATCTACATCCTTGTAGTCAGCAGTTTTCTTCAAATGGAGGGAGTTGTGCTCTTGCCAACTCAATCATTCAGTCATGTCTGATTCTGGGATCCCATGGAATGCACCCCACCAGGCTCCTCTGTCCATGGGATTTCTCAGGCAAGAATACTGGAGTGGTTTGCCATTTCCTTTCTACAGGGGACCTTCCCAATGTAGGGATGGAACCTGAATTTCCTGCATCTCCTACACTGGCAGGCAGAGGTTTTTGTTTTTTGTTTTTTTTTTACCACTGAGACACCTAGGAAGCCTTGAGGGGTGGGGGTCCCTCCTATAAAAACAACTTAGGAATGTGTTTCAGGCCTTTATCTGTATCTTTCAGGGAACTGGGAGTCAAGTGATTCTGCTATGTAGCTGAATTACAGTCTAAACTGTTACCAAAAGCTATCCTTTGTTTCTATATCTTCACATTGCCCAATCATCATCTTTTCAGTCACTGTTTTACTTCGAAAGACAAGAATACAAAAACTTGTACACTGTTTCATTTTTGTCCCTTCAAATATAAAGCACAAGGATTTCAGGCACTCCTAGGCTGATCTGCCCAGAGCCAAGATCCAGAGCCTGCAGCGGAAGCTTGGAGGAACCACTCTGCTCAGAGGGCAGGGGCAGCCGCTGAGGTCCTGCGTCCGGGGGCACAGTCCTAGTGTGCGCAGGACCCCGAGCCCAGAGGACCCCGAGGCCACACACGCCAGCCTGTAGCCTGACGCCAACGGTTGCCTGAGTCTCTTGCGCTTCACGTCTGCTGACCTCAGACGCCCAGAAGCCAAAGCAGCTCAAAGATCCGACCCCGCCGCCCGGCCAGCATGGGCAGCTTCCTGAGCAGGTACCTGGGCAGGTGGCTGGGCACAGACAAGGACGCGCAGTCCAGGTTCCCACGGCCCTGGGCCGCCCGCCTCCCGCCTGGCCGGGGCCCAGGCCAAGTCCTGTTGGTCCGCCGCGCGCTCCGGGACCGCGGCAGGCGGCTCCGGGACGACTCGCCAGCCTTGTACCGTAGTCCGACCCGCAGGGCCTTGGGGTCCCAGGCCTGGA
>NW_011476316.1:2053-3468 GCF_000754665.1 Bison bison bison | reverse complement strand
AGTCTGCCCAGCCCGGAGCAACCAGACGTCTGTGCCAATGAGACTGGACTGAGGCCCCTCACTCAATGCCAGAACGGAGAAAGGAGCTTAGATGAGCCTCACTTGTTTGACTGTTCTGAGACCAAGAAGAGGCAGAGCCCGGAGCCCAGGCTGTCGGCCTTCCAGCCCGTGTGTAGGAACGGAGTGGTCCCTGCCTTTGTGCCCAAGCCAGGGCCTCTGAGAACCAGCTTCTGCTACGGGTGCAACAGCGTCTGAGAACCAGACTTCTGGCCCTGCCTGAGCCTTCCCTGTCTGCAGCCTACCTTGCTCCAAGCCCAGCACCCCCCACGCCCCTACTCCCACCATCCGCCACCCCCAACCCCCAGGGCAGAGTCACAGAGCTTCCCTGCAGAGATGGGAGCAGACCAGCACTCTGTCCTGGGCCTCCTGCAGCCTGATGTGCCCCCTCGTGTCCAGAGAGCCAGGGCCTGGATACCACCTCCCCATGAAACTCCCACCCACAGTTCTTTTTCCCCAGCTGAGCCCTGCCCGACCCCTGCCTGAGTCACATATACAGCCAAGCCACCTCCCTCCACCCCAGCCAGCGCATCAGCCCAGCCCCGGAGCCACCCCTCCACCCTGCAGAGCCCACACTGAGGGGGCACCGCTAATTCCCAAGCCTTCACTCCGTGCTGCCTTTTCCCCCAAGAAGACCCTTCTCAGGAAGGTGAGCTTTCCCCTCTATCGCCTTTATAGAGGTTAAAGGTTGTTCTTCTTTTACATAATAAAAATAGTTTCATTATTACTATGAGGATTGTCATTGTCTTCCTTTCAAAGATTCAAATATTAGGATTTTATCCACAGTATTTTTTCTCCACCTTGGCTCTGCTGGGCCAGACAATTCTCTGTGGGGTGCAGAGCTCAGCATCATAGGATTTTAGCAGAAACCCTGGTGTCTCCCCTCTGGGTAATACTGGTGGCTCAGTTGGTACAGAATCTGCCTGCAATGAGGGAGACCTGGGTTCGATTCTTGGGTTTGAAAGATTCGCTGGAGAAAGGAACAGCTACCCACTCCAGTATTCTGGCCTGGAGACTTTCATGGACAGAGGAGCCTGGCAGGCTACAGTCCATGCAGTCGCAAGGAGTCGGACACGACTGAGTGACTTTCACTCACTCTCTGGTACCTCTCCTCTAGGTGACAGCACATAACCTACTTTGAAAATCAAACCTGTCTCCAGTCACTGCCAGATATTGCCATGGGGAGGAGGGGTGGGGGATGGTGCAGAATGACACTGGTGGAGAATCACTGACGGACAGTGACCTCTGCTGGCAGGAACTGTCAAGCCTGGTCTCCCAACACGTGCCATTTTTAAAAACAGAGCTGAAGAAAATGAAATGGTGTGTGCTGGACAATAACATATCCCCCAACTTGTAAG
>NW_011476316.1:0-1074 GCF_000754665.1 Bison bison bison | reverse complement strand
ACACACACAGATGGTGAGGCGGTTCTTTCCAGCCCCCTTACTCAGCTGAGAGAAATGGAAAAACCTATATGTCCACTAAAAGAGGAAGGGATAAAGTCAATATAGTATTGCTACCAAGGGAAGACTATTCCACAGATTTAAGGAAGGAAAGAGCCCAGGGTTTCCTCCGCGGCTGGATTTGGGCCAGATAATTTTGTGCTGTGCACGCCCTGTGGGTTTCAGGACGTTTAGCAGCAAACCAGGCCTCTATGGCCTAGATATCAGCAGGACATCCTCCAGTAATAACAATCAAACATGTCTCCAGACATTGCCAAACATTCCCTGAAGGACAGAAATGACCCCTAGTTGAAAACTACTGAGCTAGAGTTACATTTTTTTTAAACAAAAAAACTCAGAAATATTCTGTCCAGTGAAAAAGATGGGAGTGGCACATTATGGATGGCACAGCCATTCATATCAATTAAGTAAATACAAAGTAACAAGCTGGCATAATAGAGAAGGCCAGAACCAAGTAAGGGGTCATTTGGACACTTTACCTGGATTGTTGCATCTGAAGCATCTTTAAATCTGTGCAAACATGAATTTCAAAATACTCCCCTTCAGAGAGTTGGAGGATAAGCTATAAAGAGCAAAGTCCCTTCTCCCTCCCATGGAGTGCATTTTCTAAGAGGGCAGAGACAGAAGGTAAACACATAAATAAATGTGCACACTGGCAGGTGAGGAGGCATGCTATGAAGAGAAACAAGGCAGGAGAAGGGATGCACACAACTCCATCCACACACTGGGGCCACAAACGCTTCCTCTGTCCCCATCACCAGGAAACTCCACTGTCCCTTCCCATGAATTCCAATTCTTCATTCAGAGTTCTCACCAGACGCAACTCAGGCTGTTACACAGCACCTCAGCAAACAAAAGGAAAAGCTGTTATCTACTTAGAAATAAAGATTTCTGACTCATTAACATTGTTCCTACACTTGTTAAAGCCAACATTTTCAATGGTGACAGTTACTGTTACACAGCAAATGTCCTGGGCTGCAATTCAATAAACCAAGCTTTTATTCTGAAGTTTACTAC
>NW_011476315.1:13218-15943 GCF_000754665.1 Bison bison bison | reverse complement strand
CCCTGGGATTCTCCACGCAAGAACGCTGGAGTGGGTTGCCATTTCCTTCTCCAATGCATGAAAGTGAAAGGTGAAAGTGAAGTCACTCAGCCGTGTCCGACTCTTAGCAACCCCATGGACTGCAGCCCACCAGGCTCCTCCATCCATGAGATTTTCCAGGCAAGAGTACTGGAGTTGGGGTGCCATTAATCTCTCCTATTACACTTAAAGTAAAATGAGAATATAATTAACTACCAAAATAAAATAATTTCTAAAGAAATAAAAGTTACATACTTTTACTGTGCACTCATCTTAATTAAAATCAAGAACAAATGAGAACAAAGAAACAAGTGAGGGATGCTCACCTTCATCCCTGATAATCAGAATTTCATTGCCAGCTTGAAAATGCCATAAGATAAGTAATAAAATAGTTGGAATTATTAGAATATAAGTTATGAAACTACTGTAGTTAGAAATTATGAAAACCATGTTTTTTCAAGTGTTTACCTGTTTGAGAAGTGAATATACCTTAACGTAATTTCCATTTTTACATTTTATATGTTTTATTCACTACTTTTTCATTAAAGTACATAAAATAAAGACATATATTTAATTAGAATTGATGAAATCTAATTGAAAACTTACAAACATAGTAAGAACATTTAGTTATTTGGATGAAGAAAGGATGAATGCAATCAAAAAGTTAGTTTCGACAACATTTAAAGCAGCAATAAGCTCCTCCATCAAAGCAATCAATCTGACTGCTAAAGAATAGATTCTATCAGGGATTCTATGTGTTACAAAATAAAATACTAATTTTCCCACTCAATAGACAAATTTAACACAACTCTAGTTGGAATCAACTTTTTAAAAATTTTTCAATTGCACAAATTATCTCAGTATGAAACAGTTAAATCTCATGAATGTGGAGCACATAAATGAAAAATGATTATTAGTGAATAGAAACTTCCTTTAAATAGTATCAAACATATTATAGATCAGTAAAGCCAAATTAATATGGTACTTGCATTAAAAAAGATAAAACATTCAGTAGAACATTTGAGAGCATGAAAGTATACACTAAAAAGTATCCTTTATTTTTATATAAAGTTTTACTTTACTTGTTAAATAAAAGTGGGATGTTTTCAGTTCATTAAGAAAATCATTGTTTATATAATAATTGCTTCAGTCACAAGAAAAACTCAAATGAAAAATTTATTTTTTATCCATACAAACGGGTTGCATTCTAAATAATTTAAAATTTTAAGTGTGAAAATAATCCGTGAAAACAAGACAAAACAAAGCAGCAGTAACTGTTTCAGGTAATGAATGCTAATGAGCTTCATTGTGGTGGCTATTTCTCAATGTATATTTATAAGAAACTATCAGATTTTATACCTTATACATACATGTATATTTTCATTCGTACCTCAGTAAAGGTGAAAAAATATGTTTTAGAGAAATGAAAGAATGAATATGTACTATATGATTCCATTTATACAATATTTTATAAAATGCAAACTAATCTATAATGATTATGATTATGATTTTTATATAATTTTATAAACTTTTACTTTATAATGATAGAGATGCATAGATATTTGAGAGCAGCAACAGGGATGGGTAGGATAGAGAGAGTAAACAGGAGCACAAGGAAACTGGAAAATGAAGGATTAGCATGATGGGCTGATCTTGGGAGTACACATATGTCAGATATCAAATTGTGCACTTTAAACAGTGAAGTTTATTGTATGTCAATTATATCTCAATAATGTAGTTAAAAGTTAAAGAGCAAAAAACACTTGATAGCCTTGACTGTATAAAACTATACCAGAGGGATGGTATGGGGAGGGAGGCGGGACGGGGGTTCAGGCCTGGGAACATGTGTACACCCGTGGGGGATTCATGTTGATGTATGTCGAAACCAATACAATATTGTAAAGTAATTAGCCTCCAATTAAAATAAATAAATTTAAATTAAAAAAAACTATGAACTATAAGGCAAAACTTAATATCAACACTTAAAAACTCAAAATTTGAAATACATATATAATAAATATAAAAGAATAAGACATGAATCAGTATAAAAATTAATTTACCAAATCTAATTATAGTGGCAAATATTTGCTATAAACTGATCTCATGATTTCTATAATATTATATAAATTTTCTAAAAGCAAAATATTTTTATTGAGAAATTTCACTTCTATAAATTATTCTCACACATTAAAATACATTTGCAAGAGCATCCTTTTGATAGAATAATTAGCAACTTTGGACAATAAAAATAACTTTACTCTTAGTTCAGGTATTGTTTTAAAACTGGCCAAAATTGCCATTGAGATGACATTACTAAGCAAAAAAAAAAAAAATTGATACTCTGAGGTAAACAAGTTATGTTTAAATATATAAAATTGTGTTATTGTTTTCATGAAATACACATAACAAAATTTATCATTTTGACCATTTTTAAGTGTAAAATTCAGTGGCATTAAATCCATTCATATTGCTGTGCATACATGCGTGATTCTCAGTTGCTCAGTCTAGTTCGACTCTTGGCGACCCCATGGACTGCAACCCATCAGGCTTCTTTGTCCATGGGGTTTCCCAGGCAAGAATACTGTGGTGGGTTGCCATTACTTTCTCCAGAGGATCTTCCTAAACCAGGGATCAAATCCATGTCTCCTGCATCTCCTGCACTGCAGGCAGAGTCTTTACCACTGAGCCACCTGGGGAGCCCATATTG
>NW_011476315.1:7305-11589 GCF_000754665.1 Bison bison bison | reverse complement strand
TATTAACACATATAACACATTGTATATAATAAAATAAAAGATTAAATAAAAAATTTAAATCAGTTAAAATAGTATATAACAAAAAGAAAATTTCTCTAAATTTCACATACAGATTGAAGAGAAGTCAGATGTCTGTGATGAGAAACAGAAAAACACTCATTCTGCTGGGACTGACAGATGAGTCAGAGCTGCATGTTCTAATTTTTATCTTTTGATTCCTCACCAACACACTGATTTTAACCAGAAACTTGACCATAATCACACTCACATTTGTGGATTCCCACCTGAAAACACCAATGTACTTTTTCTTAAAAAATGTCTCCCTGGAGATCTCCTTCACATTTTCTTCTATCCCCAGATACCTGTATAACATAGCTACAGGTGACAGGGTCATTACCTATAATGCTTCTGTCATTCAAGTATCTTTTACTGACCTCTGTGGAGTAACAGAATTTTTTCTGCTGGCCACCATGTCCTATGACCATTGCGTGCCCATCTGCAAACGCTTGCACTATGTGACCATCATGAGCAACAGAGTCTGCAGGATTCTCATCATCTTTTGTTGGATGGCTGGTTTGTGTGTATTAATCCCACCACTTAGCCTTGGTTTAAATCTAAAATTTTGTGACTCTAACAAGATTGATCATTTTGACTGTGATGCATTTCCTTTATTGAAAATCTCATGCTCAGACACATGGTTGATGGAACAGATGGTTATAATCTGTGCTGTGCTGACCCTAAATATGACTCTTATTTGTGTAGTTCTGTCATATGCCTGCATCATCAAGACAATTTTGAGATTCCTTTCTGCTCAGCAAAGGAAAAAGCCCTTTTTGACCTGTTCTTCTCACATGAGAGTGGTTTCCATCACCTATGGCACATGTATTTTCATCTACCTGAATCCTACAGCAAAGGGAGAAGTGAACATTAAAAAAAGTGGTTTCACTCCTCATTTTTTCTGTTTCATCTACGTTGAACTCATTTATTTATACCTTCAGAAACAACCAAGTTAAGAAAGCCTAAGGACTCAATGAAAAGAATTGCCTTGCTCTCATCTAAGTATGAAAAAAATATTTTTAAAATATCATCTCAAAAGGATAGGAAAGAGACATTTTTGAAGCTTATAATTTACTATTAGCAAAATACATATTATTACACTGAACACACATATATATTAGATAAAATTTAATATTCTTTTGAAACTATGGTAAAAGTTGTCAATAGAATGTATCAGAAATAATGATTTAACTGGTTAGAGCAATAATCTATAAAAACATGTGGATAATCAGGAGAATATAGGCAGGCGTATGGGAGCAGAGGTTGCACTATAGATCACAGAGACTTAAGGCTGAAGTCTCAGGATTACTGCAGTAAGAGCACTTGTGACACAATAGATGCACATGTAATGAAAGTTTGAGTTAGTAAATCATACTTATTTTCATGGAAAAATTACATTTTTTCCTGAGAAGTATTATCTGCAGCTTACACAGCTGTGAGTCAAGGGAAAAACATTCCCCAGTATATTTGAACCTGTGCCAACATCTAACATCAATTAAGCTTTTATATTCCAGATTCTATCATAATAATCTAAATTATTAGATACAACAAGTTGAAAAATCCACGCAAATGTAATTCCTTGGAAATTATAGCTTTTACACCAAATCAACTAATTACTATCAGGAAAGCAATGAAATACAGATATAACATCACAAATTTGGAACACTGAAAAAGCTATGGTCAATAGGAATTCTGTTAACTTAAATTATTCATTATTTACAAAAATGTAAACTAGTCCCATGGAGAAGGCAATGGCACCCCACTCCAGTACTCTTGCCTGGAAAATCCCGTGGATGGAGGAGCCTGGTAGGCTGCAGTCCATGGGGTCGCTAAGAGTTGGACACGACTGAGCGACTTCACTTTCACTTTTCACTTTCATGCATTGGAATAGGAAATGACAACCCACTCCAGTGTTCTTGCCCGGAGAATTCCAGGGAATGGGGAGCCTAGTGGGCTGCCATCTCTGGGGTCACACAGAGTCGGACACGACTGAAGCGACTTAGCAGCAGCAGCAGCAGCAGCAAACTAGTCCCAAAGAGGGGAATTTGTACTCATCTGAAAAAAATGAAAAAAATGAAGAATTTACAAAAGTAAATGGAAAATGTAACTTACTATGGGTAGAAAATGAAGTCAGTTAAGTAAGCTAAAGAGATTAAAAACCACTTATTTGAAAAGTCCAACAGCATAGCTAAATCGCATTCCAATGAATGTAATGAGTGAAAAACAAATACTCGATATGTTATTGGGAGATCTGGGACAAACAATAACATAAGGAAACAAAATAATTAGAAAAAATATGAGGGAGAATAAATAAATGATTGCATTTGATTGATATCAAAGTCTTATTCAAATTTTGCTTTTCTGAAATGGAGGTATTATATGTCATACAATGAATGATATCAATCACCGTTTAATCAGCAACATTTTGTTTTCAATAGTAATACACAATAAAATTGTATGTCCTAAAGTGATGTCTTAAAATTGATGAAATTTGATATTTTTTAAAAAATCTTGAGGAAATTCTTACATATTCAGAAAATGCAAGAAACTCTAATAGGGAAATAGTGCAATTAATGAGGGAATTTGGTGTCTAGATGAAAAAATGGAAAATATTTAAAAATCAGTAGACAATCATAGCAATAAGCAACGGGAAATTTGTAATATGAGTATGTACACATGTATTTATGTATTTTGGAATAAGCAGTCTATAAGTAATTATAGATTATGTATTGAATTAAATATTACTTTATTTGTGTACACCCATTAATCAAAGTAGAACATTGAAACAAGACAAATTTTAATACAGGATATCTGAGGCAGAAACTAAATGATGCAATCAGAAAGAAGAATGGGTAGAACAAGACAAAAAAATAAAAATGAAACATTGATCATAAAATCACATGAAATATGAGTTTCAGTAAATATATATACATATATATGTATACATATATTTGAGTATAAACAAACTTTTTTTTTCAAATACACTTAATCCTACATTTGAATGATAGATGATTAAATATCTGTTGGCAAGTGAAAGAAATGAAGTTGCAGTTTATTTTCTTAATATTAGTTCAATAAAAATACAAATGTGAAAAGATAAGCTCTTTGAATGTGTAAATATTGTACATTATACAATGGAGTGTTATTCATCCATAAACAGTGGGAAATCATATCACTTCTGACAGCATGACTGGACCTTGAGGGTATTATGTTAAGTGAAATAAGTCAGAAATAGAAAGACAAATACTGTATAATCTCGTTTTTTTTGTGGAATTAAGAAACAAAAACAAAACAAAGAAGCCAGCCTCATAGAGAAAGAGATCATATTTGTGGTTACCAGAAGAGGGAGGGCAGAGGCAAATGAAGAACATAATGCTAACACTGCTGTAAGGTATATTTGAAAGTTATGAGAGTAATCCTAAGAGTTTTCATCAAAAAGGAGAAAACATGTTTTGTATCTATATGAGATGGATGTTCACTATACTTTTGTAGTAATCATTTCACAATGTATGTAAGTTATTATGCTGAATGTCATAAACTTGCCATCCAGTGTGGCATATCAACTGTATCTCAATAAAACTATAAAACATTAAACATAAAAATCCCATTAAAAAGAAGAGCACTGTAAACTCAAACAAGTGGAGGCTATCTGAAAAGACCAAGGTGGAAGTTAGTAAAATAGAAAAATATTTGAGAAATCATCAAGATTAATGAAGGCATGCCAATAATGTGACATTGGTATAAGAATAAACAAATATATAAATATTTGAGAGAATAAAGAGTGAAGGAATAATCTATACAAGTATGGTAAAATGAGGTATGACAAAGCAGTACAGATAGAGTAACATTTTCAAAAATCCTGGGCTGTCAGAAATATTTTAGACTTTATCCTGGTTATTTTGCTTGTTTATTCCTGGTAAACTTGTAAAAATCAATCTTGAAATTCAGGCAATATATGTTAACTTTTAATATGTATATATTTCAGTACAAATATTTAAATAAAAAATAGTGTAGAATGAAAAGCATACAGCTAATATCACAATTAATAGCAAAAAAAATTAAAAAGGGCAATGTTTTCTACCTAAGATCAGGAATAAGAAAAAGAGAGCCATAGCAAAATTTCATAAAAATAAAAATTAAACACATGGAGATTTTTTTAATAAGTGGAACTATTATTAAACAACATGCTTGTTTATGTAGACAAGAATACCAAAAAAAAAAAAAAAA
>NW_011476315.1:2582-7068 GCF_000754665.1 Bison bison bison | reverse complement strand
CCAGTAGTCATGTACAGATGTGAGAGTTGGATCATAAAGAAGGCTGAGCACCAAAGAATTGATGCTTTCAAATTGTGGTGCTAGAGAAGAGTCCCTTGGACAGCAAGGAGATCAAACCAGTTAATCCTAAAGGAATCAGTTCTGAATATTTATTGGAGGGACTGATGCTGGAGCTGAGCTCCAATACTTTAGCCACCTGATGCAAAGTGCTAATTCATTGGAAAAGACCCCGATTCCGGGAAAGAGTGAAGTCAAAAGGAGAAGAGGGAGGCAGAGAATGACATGATTAGATAACACCACCAACTCAGTGGACATGAATTTGAGCAAACTCAGAGAGATAGTGAAGAACAAGGAAACCTGGTGTGCTGCAGTTCATGGGTTCGCAGAGTCAGATACAACTTAGTGACTGAACAAAAACAAAATCTACACAGAAAATACAAAACATCACTAAGATAAGTCAAACCTAAGGAAATGGAGCTGCAGACCACTTCCTTGGGTTGAAATAGTTTATGAGTGTTTTTTTTTTTTTTTTAATCCATAGATTCAAAGCATCCTCATTCAAATTCCAAGCAGGATTTTTGTCAAAATTGATGAATTGATATTAAAATTCACACAGAAACTGCAAGGACCCAGTAAAATCAAAATAATTTTAAACATGATTAACATATTTGGGGAGTATACACTACCTGATTAATGTAAGCTACAATAATTTCATCAGGTTTTGCCAGGTGGCTCAGTGGTAAAGAATCTGCATGCCAATGCAGGAGACATGAGTTCAGTCTCTGGGTTAGGAAGATCCCCTGGAGAAGGGAATGACAACCCACTCCAGTATTCTTGCCTGGGAAATTCCATGGACAGAGGAAGCTGGCAGGCTACAGCCCATGGAGTCTCAAAGATTTGGACATGACTTAGTCACTAAACACCAATTTCATAGAAGGTGAAACTTCCGGAATGGCTGTGTGAGAAGATCAGCAAAAATTCTCCCTGAAAAACAAGAATAAATATGGACCAAAATTGGCAGATTTTTTTCCTACTGATGCTTTTTAAAATATTCATTTCCGAAACACACGTTTAATGAACTCTATCTGCAGGGTTCATTATAACATGAAAATTTGCAGTCACAAAGTAAGGGCTCTGAGACAGGAGAAGGAAAAAGAGAGAGAGAGCTCAACATGTTTAAAAAATCAAGAAACCTGAGTGAAGGTTACATGTTCTTGTAACTTTTCTTGTATATCTAAAATGATTTCAAAAATTTAAGATTTTCAAAATATTAAAGAAATATATGCCAACTAAATCCAAAGATTGTGAGACTGGATTGAAAGATAAGACTCAACCATATGCTACTTACCGGAGACAATCTGTAGGAAGAGATAGAAGGAAAAATATGGATAGAGAGATTTACCCATGCAAATACCAACAAAAGAAAGCTGATTGAGGTGTATAAATATGAGATAAGGTAGACTTCAAAGACATATTATAATCAATAAAGAGATACTTTTCATGATATACAATGTTCAACTCAATAAGATTACATAAGTTATTTTTTTGCAGTTAATGTTGAAATACATGAAATTAAAATTGATAGAATAAAAGATAAAAATAGAAAGATCCAGAATTATAAAGATTTATAGCTGATGAAGCAGACACCTGTACTGAATTCAGTGCAGACATAGGAAGTTTGAACAACACTGAAACCTACTATTATGATTGACATTTAGAGAACTCCCTATCAGTAATTGTATTATATACATATTTTTTAATTTCACAAAGAACACTCATAACATAGAATATTTGTTGGAGCTTTGTCTCAACAAATATCCAAATATTGAAGTAACTTAGATTACATTATATAACCAAAATGGAATTGAACTAAAAATTAACATTTCAATAAAAGATTACTAGAAAGCCATGAAACATTTGAAATTATGTAACCACTTACACATAGCTTGTGGATTAGTAGGAGAAAAGAAGGTGGGAGGATAGAAACTGTATTGAACTACATGAAAATGCCGTATTTGTAAGAAAATTCAAGTTTTAAATGCATATATTTTCAAAAAGAAATATTAAGTACTTAAACTTCCATCAGTATGTACATTGGGAACTACCAATATAAGATATTCAAAGCCAAAGATGGTTTTAAAAACTAATGAAGTATTCAGAAAATGAATACTATACACCAGGAATTTTTCTGCTGAAACTGGTAGAAATTATTGAAGTGATACTTAGTTCCTGGTGTTTATAAGTCTGAAAAGTCACAGTTTATGATTCACTTCTACAAACGTTTCCTACTTTAAATGTTCTTAATAAATCTGCATGCTGCTGCTGCTGCTAAGTCGCATCAGTCATGTCTGTGTGACCCCATAGACGGCAGCACACAAGGCTCCCCCATCCGTGGGATTCTCCTGGCAAGAATACTGGAGTGGGTTGCCATTTCCTTCTCCAATGCATTAAAGTGAAAAGTGAAAGTGAAGTTGCTCAGTCGTGTCTGACCCTCAGCGACCCCATGGACTAGTAATGTATAAAAATAATATATCTATGTGTATACATACAGATGTCAACAACAGCTAACTGTTTACCATGTATGATCATACATGTATTTTCTTTGTATTTATTTTTACAATTAAAATTAAAGTCGTTCCCTGTAATTAAAAGAGTCTATGATGAAGTTCATGTTTATTTCTGTTTCTAAGAACTCTGTCCCCATTGTTCCTTCAGGAGTATTTCTTTCCCCCAAAGTTAATTACATGCTAAATTCCTTAATGACTTTTGAACCAGTCACCAAGGACCTAAGTGTTTATTCACTTAGTTATGATACATTAAAAAAATGATAGTATTTCAAAGGAATCATATCATCAAGCTCTCTAAAAAACAGAGTGATATCTTGTGCATGCCAGCTTTTTTACTTAGAGTACAAGTAAACATTGTTCGATTTCAGTGGGACCAAAATCTTGAGGAAATCTCAAAATGTTTTATTTTTTTATTATTATTTTTTTAATTAAAAAAAATCAAAATGTTTTAGAGATAGAAAACTTGGGAATCTTTGCCTGTGAATGTGTTAGTGTTGTTTCCTAAAGAAACAGTGATTGGCAGTGTACCTACCTATTTCTACTCCTTGGAATTTGACACATTCCTGCTCAGCTACTGTCACCTTGAGGCATTTGGGAGTGAAATGACTATCTGAAGCTATCATTACCAGAAGTGTGTTCATCTTGGTCACTTATCCTCAACTTATCAGAATGATAGACTGATGCTTGCCTCTGAGAGCTAAGATGATTTCATATTTTCTGAAAAGATCTTTTTACGAAGTTAAGACAAGTAATGAAATAAATATATGAAAATCGTGTTGGCCTGCTTATGCACTGGTAAAACTAAGTTATCTCAGTGTAACATTATTTTTGAACATCCAAAGCAAACTTTCTTGGTATCCCAAGCACATGTGAAAAAATACAGAGACTAACATACATGGTAGTTGTGTCTTGAGCTCTAACATTTTAGAGGAAAATCTTGGTGAGTGAGAAGAAGCAAAATAGTGAGTTAAAAGTGAATTGAAGAATAATTGGGAAAAAAGGGCTATCAGACTACCAGTGAAATCACCTACATCAACAGTCTCTTCTGCTTCTATGGCTGAGACAGAATTAAACAAGTATATTGCAAAGTAAAACAAACTGAAAAAAAAGAATTTGAGAATGTGGAAAGAGTTATAAAAATAAGCTCTCTCATACAGTAAAAGCAATTTTGAGAAAACATTCCCTTAATCAACCATGGAATACATATCAGTTAGAGGTGAGGATAGATATCTGTTCACAATTCATTGTTAAGTTCAAGATGAAAATCTCTGCAAACCACTTTACAAGAAGTAGTTTTGCTAATACCCACTGATAACATGATTTTGATACTATTTTTTCAATATTAATCTCAATTCTATAAACAGACAGGCTGAAATCAGGAGCCTGTGATGAGAAACTATACAAGACTAACAGCATTTATCCTGATGGGATTGACCAATGACCCACAATTCCAAGTTCTAGTATTTATCTTTCTGCTTAAGTTACATATGTTGAGTGTAACTGGCAATCTAACCATCATCTCCCTCACCTTAGTGAATTCACAGCTTAAATCTGCCATGTGGAACCTTCTCCAGGATAGATCACATCCTGGGCCATAAATCTAGCCTTGGTAAATTCAAAAAAATAGAAATCATTCCAAGCATCTTTTCTGACCACAATGCAGTAAGATTAGATCTCAATTACAGGAGAAAAACTATTAAAAATTCCAACGTATGGAGGCTGAACAACACGCTGCTGAATAACCAACAAATCATAGAAGAATACAAAAAAGAAATCAAAATTTGCATAGAAACGAATGAAAATGAAAACACAACAACCCAAAACCTGTGGGACACTGTAAAAGCAGTCCTAAGGGGAAAGTTCATAGCAATACAGGCATACCTCAAGAAACAAGAAAAAGGTCAAATAAATAACCTAAC
>NW_011476315.1:0-1139 GCF_000754665.1 Bison bison bison | reverse complement strand
AAGCCAAAGCGATCTTGAGAAAGAAGAATGGAACTTGAGGAATCAACCTACCTGACTTCAGGCTCTACTACAAAGCAACAGTCATCAAGACAGTATGGTACTGGCACAAAGACGGAAATATAGATCAGTGGAACAAAATAGAAAGCCCAGAGATAAAGCCAGGCACCTACGGACACCTTATCTTTGACAAAGGAGGCAAGAATATACAATGGATTAAAGACAATCTCTTTAACAAGTGGTGCTGGGAAAACTGGTCAACCACTTGTAAAAGAATGAAACTAGAGCACTTTCTAACACCATACACAAAAATAAAGTCAAGATGGATTAAAGATCTAAATGTAAGACCAGAAACTATAAAACTCCTAGAGGAGAACATAGGCAAAACTCTCTCCGACATACACCACAGCAGGATCCTCTATGACCCACCTCCCAGAATATTGGAAATAAAAGCAAAAATAAACAAATGAGACCTAATTAAACTTAAAAGCTTCTGCACAACAAAGGAAACTATTAGCAAGGTGAAAAGACAGCCTTCAGGATGGGAGAAAATAATAGCAAATGAAGCAACTGACAAAAAACTAATCTCAAAAATATACAAGCAACTCCTACAGCTCAACTTCAGAAAAATACATGACCCAATCAAAAAATGGGCCAAAGAACAAAATAGACATTTCTCCAAAGAAGACATACAGATGGCTAACAAACACATGAAAAGATGCTCAACATCACTCATTATCAGAGAAATGCAAATCCAAACCACTATGAGGTACCATTTCATGCCAAGTCAGAATGGCTGTGATCCAAAAGTCTACAAGCAATAAATGCTGGAGAGGGTGTGGAGAAAAGGGAACCCTCTTACACTGTTGGTGGCAATGCAAACTAGTACAGCCACTATGGAGATCAGTGTGGAGATTCCTTAAAAAACTGGAAATAGAACTGCCTTATGATCCAGCAATCCCACAGCTGGGGATACACACTGAGGAAACCAGAATTGAAAGAGACACGTGTACCCCAGTGTTCATCGTAGCACTGTTTATAATAGCCAGGACATGGAAGCAACCTAGATGTCCATCAGCAGATGAATGGATAAGAAAGCTTTGGTACATATACACAACGGAGTATTACTCAGCCATTAAAAG
>NW_011476314.1:27821-29143 GCF_000754665.1 Bison bison bison | reverse complement strand
CAAAATGGAAAAGGTTTTCACCCATCGAAATGTGGAGAAAGCATTCTGGCATATGCAACTTTGGCTTGAACTTTTTGTGGCTACAACAGCCTGGCTTTTGGCCAAACATCCATTGTACATCTGCTTTAAGTTTAGAAGAGCAGCATGCATTGTCTAGAAGTGAAAAGAATGTCTTGAGAATAGGGATCAGTCCTGCCCTTTGCATGACACCAATGCTAGTACTCCCTGGAAGATTTCCTTCTCAGGTGCCAAGGCCACTCTGACTCACCACAGGCTAGTTTCTTTCTTTTGAGACCTTGAAGGAACATACTCATGTCGTATTTGATGTATGCTCTTGTCTGAGAAGATATAAAACTGTGCTGAATGCCACCCACCCATCTCCAGAGCACTTTCTTTCTTGGTGGAGACTACACGCCCAGGCTAGTCCTCAATATGGTTAGAATCACACTCTTCTATCCTTTATTATAGACTGTTTATTGATTATTTGGGTTGACACCCTCTCAGAACAGCACCAGGAGAGGGTCAGATAATGCAGGCCGACTGGAATGGTCTCACGGCCAAAGATCTACAAACACTTCCTGTCTTTTCAGGCACTTGAGGAGTCTGGGGAGGAAGGCGAGGAAGGGCTAAGACTAGAAAAGTACTGAGTCATAGTGAAGAAGAATGCCTCACCAGGGCCCCGGTAAGAAGGCCTCTGGATGGAGGTAAGCAGGCAAGAAACACAACTGTGCATCAGCATGTCTACTCCAAAGGACCCTGGGTCCTTCAGTTCAGTTCAGTCGCTCTGTCATGTCCGACTCTTTGCGACCCCATGAATCTCAGCACGCCAGGCCTCCCTGTCCATCACCAACTCCTGGAGTTCACTCAAACTCATGTCCACTCATGGTTCCGGTGATGCCATCTAGCCATCTCATCCCTTGTCGTCCCCTTCTCCTCCTGCCCCCAGTCCCTCACAGCATCAGGGTCTTTTCCAATAAGTCAACACTTCGCATGAGGTGGCCAAAGTATTGGAGTTTCAGCTTTAGCATCAGTCCTCCCAATGAACACCCAGGACTGATCTCCTTTAGAATAGACTGATTGGATCTCCTTGCAGTCCAAGGGACTCTCAAGAGTCTTCTCCAACACCACAGTTCAAAAGCATCAATTCTTTGGTGCTCAGGCTTCTTCACAGTCCAACTCTCACATCCATATGTGACCACAGGAAAAACCATAGCCTTGACGAGACAGACTTTTGTTGGCACAGTAATGTCTGTGCTTTTGAATATGCTATCTAGGTCGGTCATAACTTTCCTTCCAAGGAGCAAGGGTCTTTTAATTTCATG
>NW_011476314.1:21698-24935 GCF_000754665.1 Bison bison bison | reverse complement strand
GCCTTGACGTACTCCTTTTCCTATTTGGCACCAGTCTGTTGTTCCATGTCTAATTCTAACTGTTGCTTAGGACAAGCTTAGGATTAAGGATAAGTTTGGAAGATGAGCCCTCTCTCTGAGGCTGGGGTTCACATCTCATTGAAGAATATAGTTGCAGAAGGTGGATGGCAGAAAGTTTGCAGATTTGTAGTCATTGCAGAAACAGAGCTGGTCCACAGTCACTGATAAGCAACAAGGAAACTCAAGGATGCAGGTGAGCTGTCGACAGGGCTTGGGTGCCTGAGAGGGAATGGAGGTATTAGTGTGGGCCTGAGGCACAGAATACACAGTGTCCATGGTTGGGGGAATCAGAGGAGACAACCCTGGGAGTTAGCAGAGGGACTGAGGGCACTGATGTGGGTGGGAGGCCTGAAGTGTGCAGTGTCTGCATTGACAGGGCTGTGGGAGGGTGATCAACAGGCTCTGCTCTGTCTGCAAAGTCAACAAATAGTAATGTGGAACCAGTGGATGAGGAGACGGGTCAATGGGATAAAATAGAAAGTCTATAAATAAACACAAGGATATTGGGGAATTAAGTATGAAAACAAATCACTGGAACAAAAATGAACTTTAAGAAGTTCTGGGACTGGAGGGAAGGGAGGTGCTAGTGTGTGCCTGAGGCACAGAATACACAGTGTCCAAGATGGGAGGGCTGTGGTGTTTGGGGAGTCAGAGGAGACAACCCTAAGAGTTAGCAGAGGGACTGAAGGTGCTCTGGTGACCCAGTGGTTGAGAATCTGCCTGCCAGTGTAGGGGACACATGTGCAATCCCGGATCTGAGAAGATTCCACATGCTGTGGGATAACTAATCTTGTGTGCCACAAGTTCTGAGCCTGTGCTCTAGAGCCTGTGCTCTGCAACAAGAGAAGTTACTGCAGGGAGAAGCCCACATTGCAACTAGAAGGTAGCCCCTGCTTGACGGAACTAGATAAAGCCTGTGAAGCAACAAAGACCCAGAGTAGCCAAAAATCGATCAATCAGAATTTTTTTTTTTTTTTTTAAGAGGGAATTCCCTGGCTGTCCATTGGTTAAGACTCTGGATTTCCAAGTAGGGGGCATGGGTTCAATTCCTGGTTGGGGAACTAAGATCCCACATGCTGTGCAGAATGGCAAAAATGAATAAGTAAATAAGAAAAGAAATTGTTCTGGGATAGCTGCTTACCCTACCAGCAAAAGTTGATATTAGATCTATAGCTGATTCCATGAGTAAAACTAATCTCAAATGGATTGAGAATCTAAAAGTAAAATATTCAAGATACAATTACTAGGGGGAAAAATAGGTGAATTCCTCTCTAACCAGAATTTAGACAAAGGGTTCTAACTATGATTCAAATCCAGATTCGGATAAAAGTAGGTGACGAAAATTGCATGAAAATAAAAACATTTTACATGGCCATAAGTATATAAATAGTTGATATAATCAAAAGACAACTCAAACTCTAAAAATGAGGGGAAATGCAAAGACTGATGCTGAAGCTTAAGCTCCAATACTTTGGCCACCTGATACAAAGAATTGACTCACTGGAAAAGACCCTGAAGCTGGGAAAGATTGACAGTAGAAGAGGGTGATGAAAGATGAGATGGTTGGATGGCATCACCGACCCAGTGAACATGAGTTTGAGCCAACTCCAGGAGACAGTGAAGGGCAGGTATGCCTGGTGTGCTGCAGCCCATAGGGTCATCAAGAGTCAGACACAACTGAGTGACTGAACAACAACAGAGGGAGAAAAATAGTAAGCCTCAAAGAGATTCAACTAATTTCAAGCAAAATTCATGCCAGAAATAAAAGCTAACACCACACTTAAAGGAATAAAACAATCAACAATGTAAATTTAAAATTTTCTGACATCCAGAAAAAAATTGTCAGCCATTCAAAGATGGACAAAAATTTGAATATTACTGATCTTTGGGACAATGCTTCTCAGGTGGCACTAGTGATAAAGAACCCACTTGTCAATACAGGTGACACTAGAGACGCTGGTTCGATCCTTGGGTTAGGAAGATCACCTGGAAAAGGGCAAGGCAACCCACTCCAGTATTCTTGCCTGGAGAATCCCATGGACAGAGGAGTCTGGTGGGCTATAGTCTGGAGGGTCACAAAGAGTCGGACATGACTAAAATGTGTGACTTTAGTCGGAATGTATGTCAGACTATGTGTCTGTCTGTCAGAAGGAGAGGAGTGATGACAAAATATTGACAAAATGATGGCCAATTTTTTTTCCAAATTTTATTAAGACAATAAAACTTTAGAGAAACTTAATGAACCCCAAATAGAATAAACACAAAATTCAAAACTACATAAAACCAATCATTATATTGTTTAAGAATACATATATAGTAAGAACAACAAAGAAAAGCAAAGACAAGATCAACCAAAATTCAGGATAGGATGAAGAGTGTATAGAGAGGGGAACTCAAAAGTCTTCAAATGTATTAGTGTGTTCTTTTTCTCAAGTGTCATAAAAGCAAATAAGTTTTTAAAAATTATTCTTTAAATATATATATATATACATATAAGATTTTTTGCACATATTAAATATCACAATAAAAATAAATAAATGATCTTCATCCAGTTCCCTTTCTGTGTTACTTGCAACACAAGCCAGAAACCTGGGTGTAAGTCAAACCATTTTTTAATGTGATTAGCTCTGTCTCTCTTGAGCTTGAAACTATTAATCTGGCCTCACTGCTATTTGAAGCAGATAACTAATTTGCCCAAGGGCTTCCCTGGTGGCTCAGATGGTAAAGAATCTGCCTGCAATGTGGGAGACCCATGTTTGATCCCTGGGTTGGGAAGATCCCCTAGAGAAAGGAACTGCAACTCACTCCTGTATTCTTGCCTGGAGAATTCCATGGACAGAGAAACCTGGCAGGCTACAGTCTATGGGGTCACAAAGAGATGGACACGTCTGAGTGACTAATACACAACACACACACAAACACGCATGTGTGCGCGTGCACACACACACACACACACACACACACACAGGGTGTGGCAAAGGCAGGATTAAAACCTAGACTTACTTGAGAGCCCAGTGTCTTATCCATCCATTATCCTGCCTTGTGTCAAAACCAAGGTAACATTGGGAGATGCTTAGCCCCCCCTGCCATAATCACTGAATATAAAGGATACATTTATTTCTTCTCCAATCATCCTCTTACCTCCTTTATCTTCCTAACTCCTCCTTAATTCTTAAC
>NW_011476314.1:5386-20187 GCF_000754665.1 Bison bison bison | reverse complement strand
AGAGTTGGACTGTGAAGAAGGCTGAGCACCGAAGAATTGATGCTTTTGAACTGTGGTGTTGGAGAAGACTCTTGAGAGTCCCTTGGACTGCAAGGAGATCCAACCAGTCCATTCTGAAGGAGATCAGCTCTGGGATTTCTTTGGAAAGAATGATGCTAAAGCTGAAACTCCAGTACTTTGGCCACCTCATTCGAAGAGTTGACTCATTGGAAAAGACTCTGATGCTGGGAGGGATTGGGGGCAGGAGGAGAAGGGGATGACAGAGGATGAGATGGCTGGATGGCATTACTGCCTCAATGGACGTGAGTCTGAGTGAACTCTGGGAGTTGGTGATGGACAGGGAGGCCTGGCGTGCTGTGATTCATGGAGTCGCAAAGAGTCGGACACAACTGAGTGACTGAACTGAACTGAACTGAGCTCAAGAACATGTGCTGAATGAAAAGAAGATTGGAGATTGACTCTCCTCAGAGCAGATTACCAGATCCAGTTTCCCTCTGCTTGGAATTCTCTTTTTTCATCTGATGGGTTTATTTCAACACTAAGGGGTTACTAGATGTTACATACCCTCACTTACTGAGCTCCAGGGTCACCTCCTCCAGAAAGTCTTTGACCTTCCTTCTTCAGGTATTCCTCCTCTCCATGGCCACTGCACCAAGGTGGACCTCTCAGTCCCTAAACCAAGATGGTCCCTGGGCCACAGAAACCAGACTGGACTCATTTCACTGTGGCAATCTCCTGGCAGTGCTGGGCCCAGGAGACACCTGTAGAAGATATCACCTCTAAGGTAAGAGATCCACCTCTGAAGTGGACAGCTCCTGGTTGGGATCCCAGCCCTGCTACTTGAGGACTTAGGCCAGTTTCTATTAGTTTGCTGGTCAGTAAAACAGCCAGCTGAGGTCCAGAAATAAGGTTCCAAATGAATTGTGGTTGAGTTGCCAGGGCAGTCATTATGCCCTTAACCCCAGGGGAGGGGCAGGGCAGAACAGGCCCTGTGATAGCTGATTTTTAGAAGTCCAGGTACCTGGGCTTGGTGGGGTGCAGAGAGGAACTTACAGTGGGTTTCATCCTTCTCTGTCCCTGTCTAATGTCCTCCACCCACAAGTCACCTAGAAAACAGAACCTGGAACATGACTAAGTATCAGTGTTTTATTTGGGTGACAAAAACTGAGGTCATTGAGGATGAGAAAAGAGACACAATGTAAGGTGACAACACACTGGGTCTGCTTCATGACAAGCCTGGAAGAAGCACAGAAGCTGTGTGCACTGCCTGCCTGGGAGGTCTCCCCACGGGGAGAAATGGTCTCCTTGTTGGGAGAAATCTTGCACCAGTTCAGGAAAGGGAGGGAAAAAGAGGGAATTTATCTGCTTGGATTTCTCCCAACTCCCAATAGTCAAACACTATGCCTGGAGCATTAACTCTTTCACACTCCTGGGTTGCTAGTGGCTACTTGAGATGTCAGATCCCATATCCTGTGAGGAGCTTTTCATCCAAGTTTGGAAATGATGGGAGGAGACAAACTGGATATGTGGCTAGTGAGTGCCATAAGATGTGTTCACAACAGCCTGATACTGTTTTTCTCATTTATCAGAAGAGGAAACCTGGCATAATGGTCAAAAACCTTTCCCAAAGTCACATGGCTAGTAAGTGGTAAATTCAGAATTTGAACATAGTCTGGTTCTGGAAACTGTCGAAGACCAAGATAAGGAACTTGGATTTTGTGTAGCAGGCAAAGGAGAGTCGCTAAAGGGTTTCAAGCTGGGAGTGACATAAAATAAAGAGCTTTTGAATTAAGCTCCCATTCTTTACTTTGCTCCATCTTCCCATGTGGATGAACTTGGCACAAGTAGATGGCCTCAGAGATGTGAAGACATCCAACACAGTTTCTGAGGAGCCCTGACTGGGTCCAGAGCTCATATGGGCTTCACCATTGCCTCATAATCTTAGTGTCTTCATCAAAGCCTACAGCCACCAAAGAGATTACCTGGTCAGAGGCAGGCAGGATCTGGGTGGAGAAGCCGAAATGAAGGGAAGAGCAGATTGACATAAAGGCCAGGAGTAGGAGGAGGACCAGCCATACATCCATTGCCAGCTGGTGAGTCTGGAGATCTTGGCATCCCCATATGAGTCCTTTGGTGTTGCCTAAGAGGGTGAGATCTCATGAACCATCAGCCACACTGGTCATATTTATGTGGTCGATGTTTGGTGTGTATCCGTGTGTGTATGTCTTCCAAGTTCATCAGAACAGAAGAAGGACCAGGTACAGGCTTCCCATGTGCATTTATATGAATGGTCCATTCACCTGGGGAATGACAAGGAAGAGAAGGAATTTAGAGGAACAGTCTAGCAGGTAGGAAGAAAGGGGTCTGACTTGATGAAGCAGAGCCGTCAATGTTGATCAAAGGTTTTCCTTCTGATTTTTATGTAGGAAAGCAGTGAGGAGATGGCATAACTAGCAGTCTCCATCATCTCAGCACAGGCATACCAGACTGTGGGAAAGCAGGTCAGTGGGGCCAGCAGAGCTTGATCCCAACCTTTAAAGATGACAGGCTAAATCCAAACCATTACAAACCATGGATCCCCCACAAGTCTAATACCCAGAGATTTCTCCACCCACCCCACATGTCTGATACCTCATTTACCTGTGTTTGCATTGGTGACTCACGAGGTGGGAGTGCTTAGGGTAAGCTTTCTCACAGTTCTCATAGTCACAGCAGTAAGGCCTTGAAACTGGGGATCTCCTCCTGGGAGCTTTTTCCTGGATCCTAGCATACTGCTGCTCTGCTCTTTGTGGAACAAGTATGGGCTGCTTAGGTAGGAAGGGGTCTTCCTGGGAGACTGGCTGGTTCACAAAAGAGCCCTGGAATTCCAAAGCCAGCAATAAGGGCATCCCAATATTGTGGGGCTCTCTAGGAGGCAACATCTGAGCCATAGAAGGGAGCATTGCTTGGGCCTCAGTGGAAGGCACGGTTGGATTTATCAGGCGAGTGTAATCTCCTCGGTTCTGTCTTGTCTCAACAAAAATTTGAAGCTACAGACATTAAAGCCTTCAGTGTGTCACAGCTCTTGGACAGACCATGTTATAGCTCTCGGGTCTCAAACAGACTGTGTTATAGCTCTTGGACAGATCAGTGTTACAGCTCCATGTTACAGCTCAGTTTTATTTAGAAAATAGCAGGAAAATACATCCTTGAGGCTTGAGGGCATTCCGACCCAAAGACGCGAAGAGAAGAGAAAGCCCTGGCCCTTTGGCTCGTCTTTTTTATATTTTCTCCTCCCCCTGAGCCTGCCCTATGTAAATTGGCAGTGCTGTTTGTTCTACCTGAGGTCTTCACTCCAGTCCTCGGACCTTCCTTTGTTCTATTTTCATGGGCTTTTCCTTTCCTTGTCTTTTAGCCACCACCATTTTGGATTCCTGTTTCCTATTCTAACTACCTAACAGATTTAATAACGTTTTAGGTGGTAAAGGGTCTCTGTTAGAAGCTACTGTTGGGAGGCCAGGATAAGATATTCGCATTCTGATGTAGGAAATCATTGGGATTCCACTGGGAGGTGAGGCTGGTGGCATCCTTAGATTCCCACCAAAGGTCAAGGCCATCCTGGAATATTGGGTTCTCCTAAGGGCATCGTCTGGGGTCCCTTTAAAATCATCATTCCTGGCTGCAAATGAGACATTCCTTGAGTGAAAATCATCTGGGAATGGGTGAAAGTCAGTTGAGGGCAATAGCTCACATGGTGGTCAGACAGTGCCATACTGAACTGTGGCCCCATTTCACTGGAGTTCTGCCTGGGTGCCTCAGCAGAAGCCAAGGGGATCCTCTCCAGCTCTGTGCACTGAGGGACATGTTGAATGCCTAATGGACTATGGTTCCAAGAGGTGCGCATTTCACTGCTTCCAGCAGATGAAGACATAGTCAAGTTGGACACTGACTTCTCAGCATCCTTGGAGAAAGAAAGTCAGGGGGATTCACCATAGCTTAAACCACACTTCTTCATGTCCCCATTTCCAGACCTCACCTTAATCCAAGCCCTCATTATCTCTTGCCTGAATTATCCCACCTTCAGGCCATTCTCCAGTTTGGGTTTTCTAAAATGCAAGTCTGGGGGGGACTTACCCAGTAGTGCAGTAGTTAAGACTCCTTGCTTCCACTGCATGGAGCTTGGGTTAGATCTCTCTTCAGGAAACTAAGATCCCACATACCACACAGTGTGGCAAATAAATAAATAAAATTCCAGTTTGGCTGACAGAAGCATGGTGGAAGCCTAGAAGTGACTCATGCCACTCTACCTGCTTGTCATGCTTTTAGCTTTATTTCATAATGTTAGGTAGTTAGAATAGGAAATGGGAGTCCAAAATGGCAGTGGCTAAAAGACAAGGAAAGGAAAAGCCCGTGAAAATAGAACAAAAGAAGTTCAAAGGAAGGTCTGAGGACCAGAGTGAGGACCTCAGGTAGAACAAACAGCACTCCTGGCTAACCCAATTTACATAGGGCAGGCCCAGGGGGGAGAAAAAAAAAAAAAACATATAAAAAGAGGGGCCAAAGGGCCAGGTCTCTGTCTTCTCTTCACGTCTTTGGGTTGGCATGCCCTCACACCTCAAAGATGTATTTCCCTGATATTTTCTAAATAAAATTGAGCTGTAACATGGAGCTGTAACACTGATCTGTCTAAGAGCTATAACACAGTCTGTTCCAGACCTGAGAGCTATAACACAGTCTGTCCAAGAGCTGTGACGCACCAAGGGCTTTAATGTTCGTCGCTTCAATTTTTTGTTGAGACGAGACAGAACAGAGAAGATTACACTCGCCTGACAATAAAAAGTACAGAGACCATAAAATATTCCACAACCTGCACTTACAGCTAAGACTCTGCGAAAACTCTCAAATTCCATATTATGTTTAAGTGTGAGGGTGAAAGATCATCCCAAACTAGCAGAACAGGTTCAGAAAACCATAAAGGTAAGAAGAATGGAGGGTTCAAATAGGTCTTGGCTTTGGCAAAACTTAGAAACCATTCACAAATATTTTCCTACAGAAGAGGCTCTCAGGACTTCCCTGGTGGTCCAGTGGTTAAGAATCCACCTGCCAATGCAGGAGACACAGGTTGGATCCCTGGTCCAGGAAGATCCCATATGCTACAGAGCAAGTAAGCCTGTGCACCACAACTACTGAGCCCACTCTCCTAAAGCCCCTGCTCCAGCAGAAGTCATTGCAATGAGGAGCCCACTCACCACAACTAGAGAAAGACTGTGTGCTGCAACAAAGATCCACCACAACCAAAAATAAATTGTAAAATTTTAGAGGTAATAATTTAGGGAAAGAAAAAAAAAAAAAAAAAAAAGGGGCCCTCATCTGAGTAGGAATGTAGTGGTTAAGTCTGAGACCAAGCATTGGAGGAAGTAAAGAAAAGGGAAGACTTTTAAGAGCACTGTTTAAAAGTGTCAGGGATTGTCTTGGAAGTCAAGGGCAGTATTCCTTGACTGATTGATATTAAGGGAAAATAGAAGAGATTGGTGGTAGTTCCAATTACAGTTCCAATAGAGAGAGCTCTTGAGCTGAGAAACTGGGAACACAACCCCAATATCTCTCCAGAAAAGACCAACACATTCAAATATGAAGACGAAAACATGATTAAAATACAGTATCCACAAACAGAAATGGAAGATTGTAACTTCTCAAAAGAAAAAGAAAATTCACCAGAAAAGTGCTGTTGAATATCAAAGAAAGATTAACAACATTCAAACACAAATTAAAAAAAAAAAAGGAAAACAAAACTTAAGAAAGTAATTGCAGCTTTTACCAATTACAGGAACACCACAGGGCAGACAGAGGAATTCAAAGAAGTTATGTCCAGACAATAGGCTATGAGTAATAATAGAGGGGAGGGAGGCGAGGAGACAATGATAAGAGAAACTATAGGGGGATCCCTGGTGCTAACAATGTTTCCTTTTTTTTTTTTTCTAACAATGTTTCAAAGGTCTTTATTCTGTAATAATCTATTAAACTGTGTACTTACATTCACTTTTCTGTTTGAGTGCTATTTATCACAATAAAAAGGTTTTAACACAATACTGTGAGAAATCCGGATTTTCAGCATAAGTGAAATTATAAAAATCAGAAACAAAAATAATGCTATATTGAAATAGGAAATGTTTTATACAAACACAAACCCCTCATGCTCAGATCTTTGCCTTCAATTCCATTCCTTACTAAAAGGAAGAGTCGGGAGAATTTCCTGACTTCAAGTCTGGAACAAGGAATGAATAAGTGAACTTGGTGCTTCTTATTGTGCCAGAAAATAAGGGAACTTCACAAGATAATTAGGACTGTGTCAAATGGACACAGCTGAAGTGACACCAGGGAAGATAGTCAAGTAGGAAGTACCAGGAATTAACATCCCTGACTGAAGAATTTGCCTGATATAATTACTTTGGAATAATGGAGTCTATTCAATGCTTGTGACTTCAAGGGAAGTTGGGAAAGGTATACTGCAGTTAATTACAATCAGTTTCAGCTCTTAGGTAGTTAGTAGCTATCCCCAAACATCCTGGGTCCCATACCACAAAGCTGTGCACACATTTCTGGAGCAGCCTGTCTCAGCTTGTGGGAGTCAGAATGGGCAATGAAAACCTTGGGTTCCAAACCATGAGTAATCTGTGTTCTAATCACTAATTGCTGCTTCTGATCATGTGCAGACAGAGGTGGGAAGCCATTGTTGCAACTCCCACTGCAATCATCAAAAACCTCTCCCCCTCCAAATGATAGAACCTACAGGGTATTTCAAAGGACTTGCACCTGTTTCTCTCTCTCCCTCTGACCATGTCACATGGCTTGCAGGATCTTAGTTCCCAGACCAGAGACGAAAACTGTGCCCCCTGCAGTGAAGGCACAGAGTCTTAACCAGTGGACTGCCAGGGAAGTCCCTGGCATGTTTCTTTCTCCCTTCATTTTCCCCCTTTTCACCTTTTCAGAACCATACATTTAAGAACTAGTATACTCAAAGGCTTCTCAGGTGGCTCAGTGAGTAAAGAATCTGTCTGGAATGCAGGAGACACAGGGGACAAGTGTTCAATCCCTGGGTCGGGAAGATACCCTAGAGGAGGAAATGGCAACCTGTTCCATTATTCTTGCCTGGAGAATACCATGGACAGAGGAGCTTGGTCTGCTACAGCCCTTGGGGTCACAAAAAGTCAGACACGACCGAAGCAACTGAGTATACACACACACACACACACACACACACACACACTCAAAAGCGACCACATATATGAAAAATTTAGAAAGTCACCACATATACATAAGAAAAGATCCAGACTCATAAAATATCTGGGAAAACTTAAGCTTACCTCTCAGGCTGATGCTGTTACAGAGACAACATACACCAATTTAAATAAACTATAAACAAAATCAGTAAACCCTGAGGAAGAGGAAGAATTTGATTTCCAGAGTTCCTCCATCATAAGAGTCAAATGTCCTGCTTTCAACAACAAAAAGCTCATGAGTCATAAAAGGACAGGAATGTTATGACCCATTCAAAGGGGGAAAAAAATAAACAAATGTCTAAGAAAGACCAGATGGTGAACTTCCTACACAAAGAATTTAAAACAACTGTCTGTCTTAAAGATGCTCAAAGAGCTAAAAGAAGATGTGAACAAAGTCACAAAACTGATGTATGAACAAAATGATAATTCTGATAAAGAGACAGAAAACCTAAAAATAAACTAAAAAGACATTTTGAAGCTTAAAAATATAACTAAAATAAAACTGACTATAGGGATTCAAAAGCAGATTTGAGTAGGCAGAAGAATCAGCTACTTTGAAGATAGGATAATTGAAATTGTCAAGTTGAGGACAAAGAAGAAAAAAAGATTGAAGAAAACTGAAATGAACACCTAAATGACCTGTGGGACAACATCAAGTGGATCAACATATGCATTGTGGGAATCCTAGAAGAGAGGGAGAAAGGAGCAGAGAGACTGCTTGAAAAAATAATGGGTGAAAACATCTCAAATGTGATGAAAGACATACACATAGCCCTCCAAAGAGCTCAGTGAACTTCAAGTAGGATAAAATCAATCAAGGAAACCCACACTGAGACACATTATAATCAAACTGTCTAAAGACAAAGAGAATCTTGAGAGCAGTAAGAAAGTAACTCATCACATATAAGGGATCCCAGATAAGATTCTTAAGAGATTTCTCATTAGAAACCTTGGATGCCAAAAGGCAGTAGGTTGACATATTCAAAATACTGAAAGAAACTGTCTAACCACAAATCTCCTAACTGGTAAAACTGTCCTTCAAATATGAAGGAGATATTGTCATTCCCAGATAAATACTGGAAGAGTTTATTACCATTACAGCATCTTTTGTTCTAATGAGGTGACTTTTGGTGACCTTCTGGATAGGGGCTGGTCACCAGAAAGACCAAGCCATCATTAGAAGCTTGGACTTTTGGGCCCTATCCCTCATTCTCCAGAGACAAGAGAGGGCCTAGAAAATGAATTAATAATTGATGATGTCTACATGATCAAGTCTCCATAAAAATCCCCAAAGTACAGAGCTCAGAGAGCTTCTGGGTTGTTGAACATATGGAGGTGCTAGGAGGGTGGTATACCTAAGAGAGGGAATGGAAGCTCTGTGCCCCTTTCCCATACCTCACCCTCTATGTAGCTCTTTACCTGGCTGTTCAATCGTTTCCTTTAAGGTATAATTTTGTAATAAATCAGTAATAGTAAGTAAACTTTTCCTAGGATCTGTGAACTGCTCTAGAAAATGATCAGATCTCAGGAAGAGGTCATAGAAACTGGTCCCAATTTACAGACAATCAGTCAGAAGCCAAGGTGACAACCTGGACTTGTGATTGGTGTCTGAATCAGGGGGTAAAGACTTCCTTGGTTGTCCCGCGGCTAAGATTCAATGTTCCCAATGCAGAGGGCCTGGGCTCCATCCCTGGTGAGGAAACTAGATGCCACATGCTGCAACTAAGAGTTCCCATGCCACAACTCAAGGTCCCACATGCTGTAACTAGAGGATCTTGTATGCCTCAACTAAAAATCCTGCATGCCACAACTAAGATCCAGCACAGCCAAATAAAAACAACAGGGCTTCTCTGGTGCTTCAGTGGTAAAAAATCCACCTGCCAATGCAGGAGACATGGGATCGATGTCTGGGCTGAGAAGATTCCACATGCCATGGAGTAAATAAGCCTGTGCACCACAACTACTGAGCCCGTGTTCTAGAGTCCAGGAGCTGTGACTGCTGAGCCCATGTATCACAACTACTGAAGCCTGAGCTCCATAAAGCCTGTGCTCCACAACAAGAGAGTCCACTTCAATGAGAAGCACTCAAACTGCAACTAGAGAAAAACCTACTCAGCAACAAAGACCCAGCACAGCCAAAAATAAATAACATAAATAAATAAAATTATTTTTTAAATTTAAAAATAAATATTAAAGAAAAGAGGAAATAAAGGATAGGGGACAGTCTGTGGGATTAAGCCCTTAACCTGTAGGACTGGGCACTAACTCCAGGCAGTTAGTTTCTTGTTGTAGAAAACCCACATATCTGATGTCATAAGTGTTGTGAGAGTGAGAATGAAGGAAAACAGTTTTCTTAGGTTCCAATGCATAAAAAAATGTGACTACTTTGTATTTTTGGACTCTTAATACATAAAGATGTAACTTTGTGACATTAATAACTGAATTGGAATGGGGACAGGACTGGATGGAGCTTTTATTTTAATCACATTAAAGTGGTAAAAATTCAAATTAGTATGGTATAATTTGGGGATGTCAAATTCAATCCCTACAGTGAACACACACACAAAAAATAGTTATATGATATATACAAAAGGAAATGAGAAGGGAATTAAAGTTTCACTATAAAAAAAATCAACTAAATACAAAAGATATAATACAGGAAACAAGGGGCAAGAAAGCTAAATGCATAGTGAAAACAAAGAGTAAAATGACTGAAGTCCCTCCTTATCATTACTTTAAATATAAACAGTTTAAACTCTCCAATCAAGACAAAGGTTGGAAGAATGGATTCAAATTTATATGTTGTTTACAAGAGACTACTTTAGACCCAGAGACAAAAATAGCCTGAAAGTGAAAAGATGGGAAAAGATATTCTATGAAAATAGTAAACAAAAGAGTTGGCATGGCTATACTAGTAGCTAGCAAATATAATAGACTTTAAAAAAAAAAAAAAAAAAGTTTGCAAGAGACAAAGGATAATATATATCAGTATATTAATAAAGGTTAAACACAGCAAAAAGATGCATAGTTATAAAGATTTACACCTAATAATAGATTAAAGTATCTGAAACCAAAATTGAAGAATTGAAGGGACAAATAAACAGTTCTAAGTAACAGTTGGAGATGTCAATATCTCACTCTAAATAACAAATAGAACAACCAGACAGAAGATAAGTAGGGAAACAGAAGTTGAACAACACTTAAATCACTAGATATAACAAACATATACAGAACACTCTACTCAACAACAAGATACACACATTCTTCTCAAATGCACATGGTGCATTCTTCTTCAAAATAGATCACGTCAGGTCACAAATTAAGGCTCAAGAAATTTTAAAAGACAGAAATCAATAATGGCAATAATGCTGGAAAATGTCCAAATTTATGGAATTAAACAACATACTCTTAAACAACCAATAGGTCAAAAAAGAAATCACAAGGGAAATTAGAAAATACTTGGACAAACAAAAATGAAAACAACACTAGAAAACTTGCAAGGTTCAGTGAAAGCAATGCTAAGAGGGAATTTACAACCATAAATGTTTATAATTTTAAAAGATCTCAAGCCAACAACCTAGTTTTATGATTTAAGGAACTAGAAAAAGAATAAAATTAACCCAAAGTTATCAGGAAAGAAATATTAGAGAAATATCACTGAAACCAAAAGTTGGCTTTTGGGAAAGATTAACAAAATTTCCAAACCTTTAGCTAGACTGATCAAGAAAAAGAGAAGACTCAGATGACTGGTAGCAGAAATGAAAGTGAAGGCATTACCACCAATTATATAGAAATGAAAAGAATTGTAAGAATAGAGTACTATGAACAGTTGCATGCCAACAAATTGGATAACCTAAATGAAATGGATAAAATAAGAGAAAAACAATACATACCAACACCAAATTATGAAAAAATAGAAAATGTGAATACACCCACAACTAGTAAACCAGTAACCAAAAACTTCCAGGACAAAGAAAGATCCTGAACCTGATGGCTTAATGCTGAATCGTACACTAAACATTTAAAGAAAAATGTCAATGCTTCTCAAATTCTAACAAAAAATTGAAAAGGGGATTTGCCTGGTGGTCCACTGGGTAAGAAACCACCATACAATGCAGGGGAGTCAGGTTCAGTCCCTGGTTGGGGAATTATCTATACTCTTCAGGGCAACTAAGCCTACGTGCTGCAACTACTGAGCCCACGCTCCACAACTAGAGATCCTGAATGATGCAACGAATATTCCAAGTGCCACAACTAAGACTCAATGCAGCTAAATTAAAAAAAAAAAAAAAAAAACTGATAAAAGGGGAATACTTCTTAATCTATTCTATGAGCTAAGCATTGCCCTGATACCAGCTAGACAAAGATATCACAAGTAAAAAAAACTATAAACCAACATTTTTATGAATATAGGTACAAAAATCCTAAAAAAAAAAAAAGGCAAAACCTAGCAAAACAAATCTACCTGCATGTTAAGCAGATTATACAAAATGACCAAGTGGAATTTATCTAAGAATGCAAGACTGATTCAACATACAAAAAGCAATCAATATAATAGACAACTTAAGTAAAATAAAGGTGAAAAAAACACATCATCTCAACTGATGCCAAAAAAGCACTTGAAAAATCCAATACTATTTCATGATTTAAAAAAAAAAAAAAAACTAAAAGAAACTAGGGATAGGAAAAATAAAGTTAACATGAAAAACCCACTGCTAACATCACAGTAAATGGTCAAAGACCAAATGCTTTCCCTCTAAGATCAGAAAAAAAAAAAAGACAAATTTGCCTGCCTCCATCACTTTTATTCACATAACAATGGAAGTTCCAGCCAAAGCAATTAGGCAAGAAAAATAAATACAGGGCATCCAAACGGGAAAAGAAGTAAAACTATCTCTGTTCCCAGATGATACAATATTACATGTAGAAAATCCTAAAGATTACAGACATACAGACCTGTTAGAACCAATAAATAAGTTAAGCAAACTACCAGGATACAAATTAAGCACAAAAAATTCACTATTTCTGTACGCTGCAATGAATAGCTTAAAAATGAAAGATGGAAAATAATGTACAAAAGCATCAAAAATAATTACTTAGGGACTTCCCTGGTGCTCCAGTGGTTAAGAATAATCTGTCTGTCTATGCAGGGAACAAAGGTTTGATCCCTGGTCTAGGAAGGGATGTACCATAAGGCAACTAAGCCCATAAGTCACAACTATTGAAGCCTGAGTGCCCTAGACCTAGTCCTCTGCAACAAGAGAAGTCACTGTAATGAGAAGCCCACACACTGTAACTAGAGAAAGACCTAGTGCAGCCAGAAATAAATAAAATTTAAAAAATAATTACTTAGAAATAACCAGAGTTTAACTTAATCACTGAAAACAACAAAATACTGCTGAAGGAAATTAAAGACATAGAAAAAAGGGAAGAAATAATATAGCCAAAGCAATATACAGTTTTAATGCAATCCCTGTCAAAACCTACTTTTTGCAAAAATAGAAAAAAAATCCATCCTGAAATTTATATGGAGTCCCAAATATCCAAAAACAATCTTGAAGAGAAAGAACAAAATTGGAAAATTCACACTTCCTGATTCAAAGTGTACTATAAAACTACAGAATCAAAAGAGTATTTTTGGCATTAAGGGTAGACCAACAGAAAGGAAGAAAGCCAAGAAATAAATCGTTACATGTATGGTCAAATGATTGTCAAAAGATGGCAAGACCATTCAATAAGGGAAAGGACAATCTTTTCAATAAATGGTGCTGATATAATTGGATATCCACATGGAAAGAAATGAAGTTGGACCCTTACCTAACACCATATACATGTATTTCCCTGGTGGTGGACACAGTGGATAAGAATCCACCTGCCAAGGCAGGGGACTTGGGTTTGATCTCTGGTCTGGGAAGAGTCCACATGCCTCAGGGCAACTAAGGCCATGCACCACAACTACTGAGCCTGCAGTCTGGAGCCCACAAGCCACGACTACTGAAGCTTGTATGCTCCAGGGTCCCCAAGCCACAACTAATGAGCCCCTGTGCTGCAACTACTGAAGTCAGTAGACCTAGAGCCTGTGCTCCACTACCAGAGAAGTGATCACAGCTGGGGAGTACCCCCCTGCTCTCTGCAACTAGAGAAAGCCCACATGCAGCAATGAAAACCCTGCACAGCCAAAAATAAACAAATAAATGATATAAATAAATAAATATAACAGTGTGTACATGTTGATCTCAGGCAAGAGCTTAAAAATTTTAAAAAATACAAAATTAACTCAAAATGGATTAAAAAATCTAAATGTAAGAACCAAACTATAAAACTCTTGGGGAAAAAAACAGAAAAGTTTCATGATATTGGATTGGCAATAATTTCTAAGAGATGATACTGAAGGCACAGGTAACAAAAGAAAATATAGACAAAATTGACTTTGTCGAATTTTAAAATTTTCTGCATCAAAAGACACTATCAAAAGAGCCTAAAAGCAACCCATTCAAAAGCAAGGACTGGAATAGATATTTGTACACACATGTTCAAGAATTATTCACAATAGCCAAAATGTTGAAGCAAGCCAAGTGTCCATCAACAGATAAACAAAATATGATATATGCATACAGTAGAATATCATTCAGTCCTAAATTGGAAGGAAATTCTGACACAGGCTTCAACATTAAGACATTAAGCCAAGTGAAATAAGCCAGTCAAAAAAACGATGTATGATTCTATTCATGAGATATTTAAGGAAGTCAAATTCAAGGAGATAGAAAGGAGTAATGTGAATGTGTCTAATCCCACTGAACTATATAAACATCACTACCTGTATATTATCATATGTGAAATGGATCGCCAGTCCAGGTTTGATGCATGATATGCTCGGGGCTGGTGCACTGGGATGACCCAGAAGGATGGTTAGGGAAGGGAGGTGGGAGGGGACTTCAGGATGGGGAACATGAGTACACCCGTGGTGGATTCATGTCAATGTATGTCAAAACCAATGCAATACTGTAAAGTAATTAGCCTGTAATTAAAATAAATACATCTATATTAAAAAAGAAAAACACATCACTACGTATAATATTTTTATGATATACAGATTTTACCATAATTTTTAAATGTTTAAAAAGGGGCACAAAAGGGGTTCCCACTGGCCAAATTTGTAACAATTTGAGAATTAAAAAGAACAATTGTTGATTTTAAAAGGTTAAATATATTAAAATTCATGAACCAAAAGTGACAATGGGTCAGCTATTATCCCAGCTCTGAACATTGTGAACGGAAGTGAAAAATTAAGCATTTATTCTGATAGGAAACCATTATTTCAAATTCACCAAATGATTCCCGTTGTTTAAAAATATCCTAATTTACAGAAGAGTACAAACTAATACATACAGAAGGAATGGTGGAAATGGAAAATCAATTTACAACTACCACACAACTGCACTCATCTCACACACTAGTAAAGTAATGCTCAAAATTCTCCAAGCCAGGCTTCAACAATATGTGAACCATGAACTTCCAGATGTTCAAGCTGGTTTTAGAAAA
>NW_011476314.1:5020-5286 GCF_000754665.1 Bison bison bison | reverse complement strand
CTGGAAGAAGCACAAGCTGGAATCAAGATTGCCAGGAGAAATATCAATAACTTCAGATATGCAGATGATGCCAGCCTTATGGCAGAAAGTGAAGAGGAACTAAAAAGCCTTTTGATGAAAGTGAAAGAGGAGAGTGAAAATGTTGGCTTAAACCTCAACATTCAGAAAACAAAGATCATGGCATCTGGTCCCATCACTTCATGGGAAATAGATGGGGAAAGAGTGGAAACAGTGTCAGACTTTATTTTGGGGGGCTCTAAAATCAC
>NW_011476314.1:3194-3294 GCF_000754665.1 Bison bison bison | reverse complement strand
CTCCTTAGAAGAAAAGTTATGACAAACCTAGACAGCATACTAAAAAGCAGAGACATTACTTTGCTGACAAAGGTCCATCTAGTCAAAGCCTTGTTTTTTT
>NW_011476314.1:0-2047 GCF_000754665.1 Bison bison bison | reverse complement strand
ATGTTCTTTTCCTTCTAGGGGACTGGAATGCAAAAGTAGGAAGTCAAGAAACACCTGGAGTAACAGACAAATTTGGCCTTGGAATATGGAATGAAGCAGGGCAAAGACTAATAGAGTTTTGCCAAGAAAATGCACTGGTCCTAGCAAACACCCTCTTCCAACAACACGAGCAGACTCTACACATGGACATAATGAGATGGTCAACACCGAAATCAGATTGATTGTATTCTTTGCAGCCAAAGATGGAGAAGCTCTATACAGTCAACAAAAACAAGACCAGGAGCTGACTGTGGCTCAAGTCATGAACTCCTTATTGCCAAATTCAGACTGAAATTGAAGAAAGTAGGGAAAACCACTAGACCATTCAGGTATGACCTATATCAAATCCCTTATGATTATACAGTGGAAGTGAGAAATAAATTTAAGGGACTAGATCTGACAGAGTGCCTGATGAACTATGGCATGAGGTTTGTGACATTGTACAGGGGACAGGGATCAAGACCATCCCCATGGAAAAGAAATTCAAGAAAGCAAAATGGCTGTCTGGGGAGGCCTTACACATAGCTGTGAAAAGAAGAGAAGCAAAAAGCAAAGGAGAAAAGGAAAGATATAAGCATCTGAATGCAGAGTTCCAAAGAATAGAAAGAAGAGATAAGAAAGCCTTCATCAGCGATGAATGCAAAGAAATAGAGGCCAACAACAGATGGGAAAGACTTGAGATCTCTTCAAGAAAATTAGAGATACCAAGGGAACATTTCATGCAAAGATGGGCTCGATAAAGAACAGAAATGGTATGGACCTAACAGAAGCAGAAGATATCTAGAAGAGGTGGCAAGAATACACAGAAGAACTATACAAAAAAAAATCTTCACGACCAAGATAATCACGATGGTGTGATCACTGACCTAGAGCCAGACATCCTGGAATGTGAAGTCAAGTGGGCCTTAGAAAGCATCACTACGAACAAAGCTAGTGGAGGTGATGGAATTCTAGTCGAGCTATTCCAAATCCTGAAAGATGATGCTGTGAAAGTGCTGCACTCAATATGCCAGCAAATTTGGAAAACTCAGCAGTATCCACAGGACTAGAAAAGGTCAGTTTTCATTCCAATTCCAAAGAAAGGCAATGCCAAAGAAAGCTCAAACTACCATACAATTGTACTAATCTTACACGCTAGTAAAGTAATGCTCAAAATTCTCCAAGCCAGGCTTCAGCAATACGTGAACTGTGAACTTCCAGATGTTCAAGCTGGTTTTAGAAAAGGCAGAGAAACCAGAGGTCAAATTTCCAACATCCTCTGGATCATGGAAAAAGCAAGAGAGTTCCAGAAAAACATCTATTTCTGCTTTATTGACTATGCCAAAGCCTTTGACTGTGTGGATCACAATAAACTGTGGAAAATTCTGAAAGAGATGGCTCTTGAGAAACCTGTATGCAGGTCAGGAAGCAACAGTTAGAACTGGACATGGAACAACAGACTGGTTCCAAATAGGAAAAGGAGTTCGTCAAGGCTGTATATTGTCACCCTGCTTATTTAACATACATGCAGAGTACATCATGAGAAATGCTGGGCTGGAAGAAGCACAAGCTGAAATCAAGATTGCCAGGAGAAATATCAGTAACCTCAGATATGCAGATGAAACCAGCCTTATGGCAGAAAGTGAATAGGAATTAAAAAGCCTCTTGATGAAAGTGAAAGAGAAGAGAAAAAGTTGGCTTAAAGCTCAACATTCAGAAAACGGAGATCATGGCATCTGGTCCCATCACTTATGGGAAATAGGTGGGGAAACAGTGGAAACAGTGTTAGACATATTTTGGAGGGCTCCAAAATCACTGCAGATGATGACTGCAGCCATGAAATTAAAAGACGCTTACTCCTTGGAAGGAAAGGTATGACCAACCTAGATAGCATATTCAAAAGCAGAGACATTACTTGGCCAACAAAGGTCCGTCTAGTCAAGGCTATGGTTTTTCCAGTGTCATGTATGGATGTGAGAGCTGGATTGTGAAGAAAGCTGAGCACCGAAGAATTGATGCTTTTGGACTG
>NW_011476313.1:11127-11603 GCF_000754665.1 Bison bison bison | reverse complement strand
CATTGAATCTATAAATTGCTTTGGGTAGTTTACTCATTTTCACAATATTGATTCTTCCAATCCATGAACATGGTATATTTCTCCATCTATTAGTGTCCTCTCTGACTTCTTTCACCAGTGTTTTATAGTTTTCTATATATAGGTCTTGAGTTTCTTTAGGTAGATATATTCCTAAGTATTTTATTCTTTTCATTGCAATGGTGAATGGAATTGTTTCCTTAATTTCTCTTTCTGTTTTCTCATTATTAGTGTATAGGAATGCAAGAGATTTCTGTGTGTTGATTTTATATCCTGCAACTTTACTATAATCATTGATTAGTTCTAGTAATTTTCTGGTGGAGTCTTTAGGGTTTTCTATGTAGAGGATCATGTCATCTGCAAATAGTGAGAGTTTTACTTCTTCTTTTCCAATTTTGGATTTCCCTTTATTTCTTTTTCTGCTCTGATTGCTGTGGCCAAACTTCCAAAACTATGTT
>NW_011476313.1:5382-7662 GCF_000754665.1 Bison bison bison | reverse complement strand
CTAAACTGGTTTACTCCTACAACAATCTGTTGAGATTCCCACATCTCTTCACTGCAATTTCTAACACCATGGCTCTCAACGTTCTTATATTTTGAATTATAACATAATCCTTTTTATTTTTGTTTGACCTCACTTCCACTTTTAACATTGATGATGTTCAATGCACCATTTTTCTGGTTTAATAAGTACTTTTCTAGCAACTTCTTTTTTTTTTTTATCAATTCTGTTAGCTTTTTCCTTTGCTCAGTCTTTTAAGTTAGGAATCTTGTGTTTGGCCCTTTTTCCACATCACACACTTCTCTTGGGTGATTTCACACAATTTTCTGACTCCAATTAACACTGATATATTGATGACTTTGACATCTCTACAACCAAAACCAAATAATATTTTTTAGTCTGGCAAATTACTTGTCAGAGGACATGGACTAACCCAGAAAAAGAAACCTGAGATTCATCCTTGATTACCATCATCCAATCAGTTGTCAAATTGTTTCATTTTATTTCCTAATATTTCATAAACTGTCTACTTTTTTCCCATTCCTACTGAAACTTAGCTTAGGCAAATACCATCTCTTCTTAGAACCCAGTCTTGACTATTGTCCTGGCCCCCATTTTTGTAGTATTTATTTGCAATATTTGCAATATTTACACTGTGGCCAGAGTGATATTTTTTAACACAAATCTCATCATGAATTATCAGCTGAAAAATGGAAAGTGAAAGTTTTAGTTGCTCAGTCATGTCCGACTCTTTGTTATCCCATAGACTGTAGCCCACCAGGCTACTCTGTCCATGGAAGGTTCCAGGCAAGAATACTGGAGTGGGTAGCCATTCCCTTCTTGAGGGGATCTTCTCAACTCAGGAATCAAATCTGGGTCTCCTGCATTGCAGGAAGATTCTTTAATATGAGCCACCAAGGAAACACAAATTAACAATTGTTCAATCAGAACAAATACTTTGTGCAAATAATTGAAGATATATTAATGAAAATTATCCAGTCTGAAGAACAGAACCTTAGTGATCTGTGAGATACTATCAAGTATTGTAAGAAATCTAAAAATTATGAACTGTTAATAGACACAACATCGTGGATTAGTTCTAACAGCATTATTCTGAGGGAGAAAAAAAAAAGACACAAAAAGAAGATGCTGTATGATTGCATTTCTGTGAAGTATCACAATAAGTAAAACACATGTAATATGGAAAAAATAAGATAAATGCATTAATTAATTTTATCTTGAGAACATTTAAACCTAGAAAGTGATATCCATGCAAAAATACTGAATCATACTAGATAGCAATGAAAATGATTCACATCTGCACATATAACAGATACTGAGTTAAAGAGGTCAGACACAAAATCATACATCATAAATAATTCAATTTATATAAATTTCAAAAGTAGGTAAAATTTAACCATAACACTTAGAAACACAAAACTAGATGATCAAAGTATAAAGAAAGGCAAGACAATGATTTCTATAAAAATCAACTTTATGGGTATTTTGAAGGATACAGATAGAAAGGATTGTAATTGAGTAGGCGCTGAATGTTTTGGTGATATTTAATTTGATTTGAGTAGTAGTGACATGGGTTTTCACTTTATAACAATGAAGGTAAAAATACTGGTTCAATCAATAAGTATGTAATTGCTAAATACAAGTTCTGTGAAAATATGGACTGAATAAAAATATTTCAGTGCTTTATCTCTAGCATCTAGCACATAATAAATACTCAATAAATATTTTGGGGGAAAAATAAATAAATGAAAGAACTGAGCAGCCATTCTGTTTAGCATCCAGGTAGTGGATGTTGCTATGGGTACACTCAAGTTACCAATAATCTTGTTTGTGAGAAATACTTACAACATGCACTGAACAAATAGTAAATTCTCAAATTAACTTTTGATTTATTTTTCACTTTCCAAGGTCATTATTTCATTGTTTTAGTTTATTAATCTCCATCATAAAAACATATTTAAAAATTTCCTACTTTATAAGTGGTGGGAGATCTGGCATTCCACTTTTGCAAGCATGAATTTCCTATGAAGTATGTTATTTTCTTATGAAATAAGAGTTGTGAAATTGCGCATTTGTGAAAAGGTACTGATTTTTTAATTAATATTTATCAATGACTTCTTAAAAATGTTAACAAATGTAAATGTATAACCTGATAGCTAGATAATCAACTTGTTTATTTGAACTATAAACTGATTATAATTCATGTTTCTACTTGTTCTTATCTTCTATTTTGCCAAAATTGTCTCCATAGCTGTAGATCGG
>NW_011476313.1:0-2383 GCF_000754665.1 Bison bison bison | reverse complement strand
ATACATTAATAAAAAGTTTTAAAATAATTTAAGCATATAGAGAATCAGCTGCTAAATAAGGATAGGTAGGCAGGGCCTGATATTTAACCCAGAAATCAAATTACACCCTTCTTTTAGTTGAATGCTTTAGCCAGAGTTGTGATGGTTTCACACTTCATGATTTGGTTAATTACAGCCATACCCATTTACCCAATCATACTTATTTATTTCAACCTTATTAGCACCCATACCTTTATTTAAAATATTGTATTTATCTTCATTAATAACTGCATTTTAATCATGGTCTTTCTTTCCACAGTTCTTCATATCAGAACACTGACCACAACATCAGACCAACATAGCAGTTACCAGAAATAATGTAACATGGCCACAGTTATGTCTTTCTCTGCTTTAAACTAGAGTCTTGGCAATCAAATTGGAAATTGAATAGTTTCAGAGTATAAAATTGGAAAATGGTTCATTCAAAATTGACTTAATTGAAGTATTGCAAACCTTCCCTTAGAAATTGGGGGGCTTCCCTGGTGGCTCAGTGGTAAAGAATCTGCCTGCCAATGCAAGAGATGCCACAGATGTGGCTTCAATCCCTGGGTTGCAAAGACCCTCTAGAGGAGGAAATAGCAACCCACTCCAGTATTCTTGCCTGGGAAATCCCCTGGACAGCAGAGCCTGGCAGGCTACAGTCTATGGGCTTGCAGACACAACTGAGAGACTAAATAACAAAAGAACCCTTATAAATATTTGTAAACATACTTGGTATATTAAAACAAAAGCTGCTGCCATTTCCATCAGGAAAAATCTGTTACTGAAAAGAAAAGGATTTCTCTGGTAGTCTTAGAAAATGGCACCACTAGTTATTACCAAGTTTATTCTAGAAAACTCATATTTGCTATCATATAGTATCAAATTTGTGTAGATGATTAAATCCAAAAATGCTAAATATTGTTTATTGGTTAATGGTGGTTTCCCAAAAGGACCTCTAAGTCAAATTGCTAATGGCTCTAATCTAGAGTTCTGAAAAACCTGACTATTATGGGTAATTATCCTTAGGAATGACTAAGTAACTCTCCTTTTAGATGTTCATATTATCATGTTCAAATAAGGGAGCATAATAGTTTCACAAAAGACAAAGAAACTATGCCATGTGCAAAACTAACTGCAAAACCTTGTCGAATCACTGCATTCTTCCTTGATTTATCTATTCATCATGCACCAATTACAAATTGTGCCACAAATTGTGCTCATTTTGGGGAACATAAAGATGAGTAAGATGATGCTGTTACCTTGAGGGTTTCACTGTCAGGTAGGGAAAACAAATCAGTTCGATCTTATTTACAATATAGATAGAAATCAGTATTTGAAGTCCTACTTTACAAATATTTCTATAGCCATTTGCCAAAATGTTTACTCAAAATTTGCTATCTAAATTGTAAACTTACTATAAGAACCTCAAGGTACTTCAACAAAAATGATTACCTTGCACAGGAGCCCTGTCCAGAGGATACAGAATATATTGGGTTGGCCAAAGTTTAATCAGGTTTTTCTATAATATCTTACAGAAAATACTGTATGAACTTTTTGGCCAATCCAATACTACAACATGATTTACAATTGTTCTGCTATTATTGTGTCCTCTGTTCTACTTGTTTTAACTTGTTGTGTATTACTATTGTCATTTTCCCCCACATGTTCTTAGAGTTTAATCCTTTATCAGTCCAAGTGTTTCCTTGGCCATTGTTTCTAGAACCTGCTGTTTGCAGTGTAGAAGGAAAGGTGATTAGTGCTGAGTATTGCTCAGTATCATGGGATATTGCCTAAAACAGGTCCACTAATGAGTTTATCCAGTATTCAATGATTATCTATTTGGTACTTTTAACTGCCGTGTGTTATCTAGAAATCCTTGGTGGATGGTAATTTAGGAATTTAAAATATTTTGGTGATATTTGGGGAAAGTAGAATTTTGGAGAAGAACTGAGAGTGCTTTCCTATCTACAGTAATGAAATATAGACTTCTACAATCTGTAAACTTACATTCTAAAATCATTTAATAAATAGGGTCAAATATTGAGAGAGGGCTGGATTTGAGCTGCAGAATTCCAAGAGAGTATTTCAGACACCACCTACCTCCAAAACAAAAATGTCCACAAAACATTTTGAAGGTAATGGATATGTTTATGACATTGATTATGGTTCTTCCCAGGTGATGCATTGGTAAAGAACCCCCCTGCCAATGCAGGAGATGTAAGAGACGTGGGTTTGATCACTGGGTCAGGAAGATCCCCGGAGGAGGAAATGGCAACACACTCCAGTATTTTTGCCTGGGAAATCCCATGGACAGAGGAGCCTGGTGGGCTATAGTCCATGGGGTCACAGAGTCAGATATGAC
>NW_011476312.1:4245-6353 GCF_000754665.1 Bison bison bison | reverse complement strand
CTCATAATTCTATTGTCCACATTTACATTGGTTTACAGATTTTTTTCATTTTGTTTTTTTTCTATATTTCCAATCCAATTTGACTTATGGATCCAGAAAATTCAGAAAATATTTGAACCAATTGTTTTACACTTCCCTGTATCCTAGAACTGTTATTATTATTTTAATAATTCTTTGTCTATTAAATGAGACTTTTGGGAGAGAGAGAAAAGTACATCATATTTTTAGTCCAGCATCCCAAATCAGAATTATTACATTTTAGATTTCATTTTTTGGTATTAGTAGTTTTGTATATAGCTTCCATTTTAAGCCATAAGCTTCTGGTAGATAGGAGTCTTTTGTGTTCCATTTACTTCTCAAAGCTAAATGTCTGACTTAATCTCCAGTGCAAGAAACGTCTTCAGTAACTGTGATACAGGATGAATGCACAAACTTGGTACCTCTGCAGAGAGTGCTTCTTTTATTCTGTTAGCAATTCTTGGTGTGGTTTTTTGTTTAGGATTAGGAATATAGATTTCTCATCCTAGAATTAGATGTTCCTCAACTTGGTAGAAACAGAGTGTCTCTTTGAGAGAAAAAAGCTCAGGAGTACTGCTGGAGATTAGAAGCGCAGGTTTTCTACTCTTAATCCTCTCTGTATTCTTAGGAGTAGTGATCACTCACAAGGAATTAAAGAGCGGCCAAAGTAATGTATGGATGTGAAATTTGGTCTATAAAGAAAGCTGAGGTCCAAAGAATTGATACTATTGAATTGTGGTATTGGAGAAGACTTTTGAGAGTCACTTGAACAGCAAGGAGATCAAACCAGCAAGGTAATCAACCCTGAATATTCATTGGAAGGACTGATGCTGAAGCTCCAATACTTTGGCCACCTGATGCAAAGAACTGACTCATTGGAAAAGACCCTGATGCTAGGAAAGATTGAAGGCAGGAGGAGAAGGGGACGATAGAGGACGAGATGGTTGGATGGCATCGCCGGCTGAATGGATGTGAGATGAGCAAGCTTGGGAGTTGGTGATGGACAGGGAAGCCTGGCATGCTGCAGTCCATAGGGTTGCAAAGAGTCAGACATGACTGAATGACTGAACTGACTGAAAGTAATAATAGAGCTTAATAACTTCCATATGCATAGCTCTCCAATAAGTCATGACTGATATATGTGGAAGCAGAGAACACAGAGGGGGCCATCAATTTCATTCCCTTAATTCTAGATCTTAGGATCACTGCTTACTCCCTTCCCCAATCTGGGGGCATACTTGATGTGAAAATTTGACTCAAAGTACAAATATCTTTGTTGTTCTTGCTTAGTTTCTGAGTCTTGTCTGACTCTTTTGCGACCCCATGGACTGTAGCCCCTGTTCGTGACTCCTCTGTTCATGGGATTTTCCAGGCAAGGATACTGGAATGGGTTGCCATATCCATCTCCAGGGGATCTCCTCGACCCAGGGATAAAACCTGTATCTCCTGTATTAGCAGGAGGATTCTTTACCACTGAGCCATCTGTAGGATTCCCATAAATGGATGAAGATCTAGAAAAATGTAAACTACAAAAAGATAATGGTTGGCTCCCAAGTTTTCTTTGGGAAGCTGATCATGGGTACTTATGCAAGTGAACTTATGACATTTGAATATGAAGCAAAAGAGAGTCCATTGCTGTCCTTATAGATCCTCTAGGCAGTCAGTGAAATGGACAGGTTGGAACAGGCTACCTACTCTCAGATTCAACAACCCCACCATTACTCCAACAGTCTGTCCAGTTAGTGACCTTTCTTCCCATATGTAAAAACAAGCAAGAGAAAGTGGAGGATAAGGTTCTTTCTTAGTAGGCAGCAGAGGGCGCCTTTCACTTTCTTTGGGTGAGGTTGATAATGTTATAAGGGCTGCCCTAGTAGCTTAGCTGGTAAAGAATACCCCTGCAATGCAGGAAACCTCGGTTCAATTCTTGGGTCGGGAAGATTCCCTGGAGAAGTGATAGGCTACCCACTCCAGTATTCTTAGGCTTCCCTGGTGGCTCAGATGGTAAAGAATCTTCCTGCAATGCAGGAAACCTGGGTTTGATCCCTGGGTTGGGAAGATCTCCTGGAGAAGGGAATGGCTACCCACTCCAG
>NW_011476312.1:0-1460 GCF_000754665.1 Bison bison bison | reverse complement strand
AGTGCTATCTCCTTCGATGCGTATATATATATGTATATATATATATATATTTAAAACTTATTTATTTATTGGCTGCTCTGGGTCTTCGTTGCTGCATGTGCTTTTCTCTAGTTACAGTGAGTGGGGGCCACTCTCTAGGTGTGGTGTGCAGGCTTCTCATTGCAGTGGCTTCTCTTGTTGCAGAGCACAGGCCCTAGAGCACCTGGGCTTCAGAAGTTGCCGCATATGGGCTCAGTAGTTGTGGCGCCCAGGCTTAGTTGCTCTGCACCATGTGGGATCTTCCTGGATCAGGGATCGAACCCATACCTCCTGCATTGGCAGATGAATTCTTTACCACTGAACCACCAGGGAAGACTCAATGTTTTAAGAGAAAGTTTCCAAGTCTTGAGAAAGAGATTTCTAGGTTGTAAAATTGGGAGGAGGTTGGGAGAAGGTTTATGTACATGGCAAATGGGCCGAGAAAGAATTTACAATTTCTCAAAGTAAAGTTTCTCTAGCAAATATTCTAAGGAAGCTAAGGAAACTAAGGCTAGGGGTCTGTAGTCTTAAAGAAACCTGTCCAAAGTTTAGACCAAGCCATCTTGGTCACTGGGTGATTATTATTATTTTTTTCTAGTTGGCAGTCTTAGAATGCTGTTGTATTTATTTGATGAAAACTGTTGGGGAGTTGCGAGGTGTGCTAGGGCTTGGTGTATGGTTGAGCTTCTTTCCCATGTCGCATGGGGCATGGCTATTTATAGCCATGTGGATCACTGTCCTATTTTCTGACCCAGTCACCACTATTCTGAACACTCGCTTCTCTTGTGTGACTTTTGGCTCACTTCTTGGTCTAATAGTGCATGTGCAAAAGGCTAGTCCTGCCTGTCTAGTATCAGACATTTCTGAATAAATATTATTTTTAGTAATCCTTTCCTGTGCACATTTTGGGCTTCCGTTCTTTCCCATTATTTCATCACAGCTGTCTTTCGTCTTTTGAAATATGTCCATATTTTCTGCTTCATAAACACTTCTCCATTTGTTTTGTATCATACTATAGATTGATTTACTATTGAACATCATGTCAGTATAGCTAGTTTTTAGAGTGGAAGGAGGAAGCTGCAGTGACTTCTGAGTTTGTCATGTGGATTCAGAGATCTTTGGAACTTTTTTACTATTTGGAGTTTTTGAGACTTTCTTCATGATACAATGTCTTATCAATTTTGAAGCCATTGCATGAAAAGTACATGATGTGTATTATCTGTTTTTACTAAGAGTAAGCTATTCAACTCAGAGACATTACTTTGCCAACAAAGGTTCTTCTAGTCAAGGCTATGGTTTTTCCAGTAGTCATGTATGCATGTGAGAGTTGGACTGTAAAGAAAGCTGAGCACGGAAGAATTGATGTCTTTGAACTGTGGTGTTGGAGAAGACTCTTGAGAGTCCCTTGGACTGCAAGGAGATCCAACCAGTCCATCCTAAAG
>NW_011476311.1:27093-28329 GCF_000754665.1 Bison bison bison | reverse complement strand
CGGAGAAGGCAATGGCACCCCACTCCAGTACGCTTGCCTGGAGAATCCCATGGACAGAGGAGCCTGGTAGGCTGCAGTCCATGGGGTGGCTAAGAGTCAGGCACGACTGAGCAACTTCACTTTCACTTTTCACTTTCATGCACTGGAGAAGGAAATGGCAACCCACTCCAGTATTCTTACCTGGAGAATCCCAGGGATGGAGGAGCCTGTTGGGCTGCCTTCTATGGGGTCGCACAGAGTCGGACACAACTGACGCGACTTAGCAGCAGCAGCAGCAGCTCTAGCAGCCATGGGAGAGATAGGCTGGAGGGCACTGGGTTTGGAATTACAGAACTACTACAATAATCCAGAAATAAAGTGGCAGCATTAAAAGCTATAACTGTATATTATCATGAATTCCCACCTTTCTCAGCAGCCTAGGGATAGGAATGAGAAATGTAGTCATACTACACTAGAGGTAAAGTTACCCGGATGGGTAAGGTGAACAAAGGGGTGATAAAGAACAGTAGCAGAACATGGTTGAAGTGATGAACAATCAGGTCCAGACTGGTTATGAAATGAAGTTAAGCAACATGAGGATTGAGTGATGGGGAATGAATGATAAAACAGGCAGGATTTTGGTCTCCATGATCCCGATCTCTTGGTACCACTCTCATGATCTTACATGGCAAAAGGGAGTTCTCTGGATGTGACCAGTCTAATCAAATGTACCCATTAAAACCAAACAGCTTTGTTAGGCTGGTGGCAGAAAGAGAGATCAGCAAGATTGGAGCATAAGGAGGACTTGTTACAAGTTTTGAAGATTGGAGGGGGTCACAAGCTAAGGAACATAGTCGGATATAGGAGTTGAGAATGGCCTCTTCCTGATAGGAAACAAGGAAACAAGACCTTAGTCTGACAACCACAAAGAATTAAATTCTACCATCTACAGTCTAAAATGAACCTGAAAGTAGATTCTTTTCCAGAGTCTTCAAATAGGATACTAGCTCAGCCAGCACCTAATTTTAGCATTCTGAGACCTAGAACACAGAACTCAATTCAGTCTTGTGACCTATAGAACTAAATGGGTGTTGTTTTAAATAGCTAAATTTGTGGCAGTGCATTGAAGAGCAACAGAAAATTAATACATGAGATGAGACAGGACAGTGTGATAGGTATAAGCACTTGTATTGGGATGGAAACAGAGAATGATAAAAATAGGAGGTTCTACGCATTGACTATGCCAAAGCCTTTGAC
>NW_011476311.1:25857-26769 GCF_000754665.1 Bison bison bison | reverse complement strand
GGAGAAATATCAATAACCTCAGATGTGCAGATGACACCACCCTTATGGCAGAAAGTGAAGAAGAACTAAAGAGCCTCTTGATGAAAGTGAAAGAGGAGAGTGAAAAAGTTGGCTTAAAGCTCAACATTCAGAAAACGAAGATCATGGCATCTGGTCCCATCACTTCATGGCAAATAGATGGGGAACAGTGGAAACAGTGGCTGACTTTATTTTTCTGGGCTCCAAAATCACTGTGAATGGTGATTGCAGCCATTAAATTAGAAGACGCTTGCTCCTTGGAAGGAAAGTTATAACCAACCTAGACAGCATAATAAAAAGCAGAGACATTACTTTGCCAACAAAGGCCCATCTAGTCAAGGATATGGTTTTTCCAGGAGCCATGTATGGATGTGAGAGTTGGACTATAAAGAAGGCAGAGCAACAAAGAATTGATGCTTTTGAACTGTGGTGTTGGAGAAGACTCTTGTGAGTCCCTTGGACTTCGAGGAGATCCAACCAGTCCATCCTAGAGGAGATCAGTCCTGGTTGTTCATTGGAGGGCCTGATGTTGAAGCTGAAACTCCAATACTTTGGCCACCTGAAGCGGAGAGCTGACTCATTTGAAAAGACCCTGATGCTAGGAAAGATTGAGGACAGGAGCAGAAAGGGACGACAGAGGATGAGATGGTTGGATGGCATCACCGACACAATGGACATGGGTTTGGGTGGACTCTGGGAGTTGGTGATGGACAGGGAGGCCTAGCGTGCTGCAGTCACGGGGTCGCAAAGAGTTGGACAGGACTGGGCGGCTGAACTGAAATGAGGTGACTGAAATGAAGGGTGGATAAATAATGCTGAAAGAGTGGGCTACCATATACAGTTGTGCATGCTGTGCACTGTACAACTCCATGTGAAACCCATAGCACAATATAT
>NW_011476311.1:22869-25018 GCF_000754665.1 Bison bison bison | reverse complement strand
TGGACTCCAGGATTTGGTGATGGACAGGGAGGCCTGGCGTGCTGCGGTTCATGGGGTCACAAAGAGTCGGACACAACTGAGCAACTGAAGTGAACTGATTCTGCTTGAGGACAGTCTCTGGAAAAAAACCTTCTGGCTAATCCTGTAATCTTAAGATGTAAATTATGGGGGTGGGTCTAGTGAGGTCTTTACAAACCTCAGACATTCTTTTGATTCACTGTAATACCTAATTAAAAGTATATAAATCCATTGCTAACACTAGTGAGGGGGCATTCTTTCTGCCCTCTTCTGATGTCTATGTCAGAAGCTTTCTCTATCTCCTTTATACTTTTATAAAACTTTACTACACAAAAGCTCTGAGTGATCAAGCCTCGGACTGAATTATCCTCCAGACGCCAAGAATCCCAGCGTCTTTCGTGGTTCAGCAACAAGCTTTCACTCCCATGTGCAATGAAAGTTAATGCCAGCCCAAGGCAAATGACTCAATAATAATATAATTCTCATTTATTGAATAAGACCAAAAAACCAATATATGCAAACTTTCTAATTCTTACAACAACCTACAATTGCATGATAATTACATGATAATGACTAATTACCTTTATTTTACATATGAGCAGATGGCAGCTTAGAATTCAATGACTTGCTTAAGGTCACACAAATTAGTGAATAATGAGGGTAGAATTTAAAACTGGGTCTTTCTGTCTCTACTCTGCTAAGCTTCCTTCCAAACAGACAAAATGTGGACTAGATGCTTCATGATAATCAAAGTCCAATTATCTACAAGCCTAGTGCCACCATGCATAGGCATGGCACCCCAGTGTCCCCAGTGAGTCCTACCCTCCACCTTCATCTGTCTGACGCTTAGGACCCTTATCTCTAGGGGTAATCTCTCTATACATGTTACCTCCTCTCCCCAAGGAAATAGGACAGCGCTTTGGTTCAAATGCACACCTCCTTAGAAACTACACAAAACTCTGGAGAGGTCTAGTAGGCAAAGACATGCTCTCATTTGCACATCACAGATGGTTATGTCTACTCATAGCTTTGGATACTTTGGCTCTGATACAGAACAGGGCATGCTGGTGCCAAAACTATCTGGAATACTGGGGCTAGAGACTTATAAAAACATACACTCTCCCACACCTTCCACACGTGCACGCACACTCACGCCCATCTCATGTCAGGAAACAGCACTGGCCTCCTATAGCGCCAAGTTCTAAGCAAGCATGCTTCTCACAGAAATAGTTTGAATTTGGGAACTGGCCAAGATATCAATGTTCTAGACTACACATACCTAGCATTTTACTGCTAATTGCAGCATTGGAAAGAAATATTGGCAGCAAGTTTGGTATTCTGATTTTTCTCATTTCTTCCTTCTTGTATATAAGACCTGGAATTTTCCCATGTGAAGTTGCCTCCATGAAACTCAGGCAGAAACAGTTTAATGGGATTCAGTAAAATACAGTAAATGCTTGTATCCTTACTACTAACATCAAGTTGGAAAAAATAAACCTATATGAAATATGAATGTTTCACATTTCTACCTGTCTCATGAAATTCTTGTAGAATATAGAGAGTCATAAACTTTGGCTACTGGTAAAATCATATTTTGGACCTTTGTTCTATTTCTCAAGGTGATTAATTTCATGAAGTCTTTTTCAAAATCCTGATCATGATAATTCTCCACAAAGTGCTCTGTTGTTATATGTAATTTGCATTGTTAATAATTAAATAGTCATGTGGAATGCCAAAAAAGAAACGTTTGGGGTGATATTTTCCTGGATTACTATTTAGATGATTCCAAACCACAAAACTCTTCACTACCAATTTCTGAATATGCTGAATCCAACAGAATATATGGGACCAAACTTTGGCTAATTGCCACAATCCACCCATTCACCTTTAGTTGAAAGGGTCTCCCTATTTTCTTTTACTTAAGCAAGAAACTACAAAAGAGTTTCTTGACCAGGTGGTCACACATGTGGATCAGAGAGTATTCTGTTGCTGCCAAACACCCAGACAGACTGTGTGTGCATTCGTTTCATGACTTCTTAAGCATCAATTGATAAAGTCCTTCTCCTCAATCCAATGTGCACCAACAACAAAGTCTGATGAGGACAGACCATCACCCAGTCTGGCATATAGT
>NW_011476311.1:22304-22581 GCF_000754665.1 Bison bison bison | reverse complement strand
GAGTTGGTGATGGACAGGGAGGGCTGGCGTGCTGCAATTCATGGGGTCACAAAGAGTCAGACATGACTGAGCGACTGAACTGAACTGAACTGAACTGATGACTACATGTAAACCACAATTATTTCTTTGTTTCGAGCTGAAGGAAAAGAGTATTCAGGAATAAGCTGCTTTTGGTCCTACAAAACCATATTTCCATACTAGTTAATGAACTAATTTATAGGTCAACAAAAATGACTTCTCCTTGGCAAAAGGAATATATGGCATCCAACAAAGAGGC
>NW_011476311.1:20259-22204 GCF_000754665.1 Bison bison bison | reverse complement strand
AAGAATGACCCACTCCCCAGCACAACCAGATTTAGATAGCATATAAGGAACAGAATCAGGAACTGGGAGGAAAAAAAGATAATTGAGATCTTCTCCCTCTTCTCATCACTCATACACACACACACACACACACACACACACACACACACAGAGTAACTTGTCTCACTTAACATTTGCACACACTCACAATCACTTAGATTGACTCACAAATATCCACACCAACATACACACAAATGCCAGATTCTAACAACTGCATACTTCTCACACCTGCTCACACTCAACCACAACAAAGGGGAGATACCATATGTGAAAACACTGTATGTTCTCATACTGGCTCAAACTCACTCATATGCTACATACCACTCCCACACATATTCATCAGTCAGTTCAGTCACTCAGTCATGTCCGACTCTGCGATCCTATGGACTGCAACAAGCCAGGCCTCCCTGCCCATCGCCAACTCCCAGAGCTTGCTCGAACTCATGTCCATCGAGTCAGTGATGCCATCCAACCATTTTATCCCTGGTCGTCCCCTTCTCCTCCTGCCATCAATATTTCCCAGCATCAGGGTCTTTTCCAATGACTCAGTTCTTCACAGCAAGTGGCCAAAGTATTGGAGTTTCAGCTTCAGCATCAGTCCTTCCAATCAATATTCAGGACTGATTTCCTTTACGATGGACAGGTTTGATCTCCTTGTTGCCCAAGGGACTCTCAAGAGTCTTCTCCAACACCACAGTTCAAAAGCATCAATTCTTTGGTTCTCAGCTTTCTTTATAGTCCAACTCTCACATTCATATGTGACTACTGGAAAAAACAGTTTTGACTAGATGGACCTTTGTCAGTAAAGTAATGTCTGTGCTTTTTAATATGCTGTCTCAGTGTGTCATATCTTTTCTTCCAAGGAGCAAGCATCTTTTTATTTCATGGCTGCAGTCACCATCTGCAGTGATTTTGGAGCCTAAGAAAATAAAGTCTATCACTGGTCCATTGTTTTCCCATCTATTTGCCATGAAGTGATGGGACCAGATCCCATGATCTTAGTTTTTTGAATGTTGAGTTTTAAGCCAACTTTTCACTCTCTTCTTTCACTTTCATCAAGAGGGTCTTTAGTTCCTATACATTAATAGAGCACGTTTTATATTTTCTATTAAGTTCAGTGTGATTTTTTGGTAACTGCTTTGTCCTCTTTGAATTGATTCTTTCATTCCATCTCTAGAATCTTCCTTGGATGCTTGCACTTACAAGAGACACTTACAAGAGACGCTGACCTCTTCATCCAACTTTCTGGGGCCAAATTTATAAGGAACGGGGTGACAGTTAAGGCTTCAGGTGGGTGGAAAAGAGAAAAGAGAAGAAAAATTGACCTCCTTCTCCTCCATCCTCTTTTCCAGATAAAAATTCACCATAGACTCAGGTCAGTGAATTGCATTTACTTATTATCATTTTTGAGTAAAGTCCATTTTTCAAATGTGTCTGAGCTCTCAGACATTGTGGCCACCAAACAGGTGCTGATAACAGTTGGCAGGGATGAAGGAACAAACTGATCACCTTAATAGAAAAGCTCTTGCATGATGATTTTGCAACATGTTTTCAGAGTCTTTAAATTCGATCATAATCATCTGAGAATAAGAAGAGCTAATTTGGAGATAGGTACTACAAATGCCTGTGCATGTATGATCTTATTTCATGATCACACTAATTATTTGATATAGTGGCTCTAAGACTCCTTATCTTAATACGAGGAAACTAAGTTTCAAATAAGTAATGTAGAAGAAGGCAGCTATGGCTTCTTTGTTAATTCTCTTCCCTCTCTACCCAACCTTTCTTGGTCCCATCTACCCCCAAAAGAATGGCTATTTTGATTGGTCCATATCCATGAAAGAATGTGAGGGACATTTTTTCTACATAGAGTACCTATCACTCCTTAGAAATGGAAAGCTAGCCA
>NW_011476311.1:19253-19825 GCF_000754665.1 Bison bison bison | reverse complement strand
GGGAGATTCCCTGAAGAAGGGAATGGCAACCCACTCCAGTATTCTGGCCTGGAGAATTCCATGGACAGGGGAGCCTGGTGGGTTATAATCTATGGAGTAACAGAAGAGTCAGATACAACTGAGTGAATAAGACTTTTACTTCTCCAACGATACACCACTGAAAATAATTGCATACCTTGTTTGTCACAGAGGAGGATGACCAACTGTGGTGTTCGAGATGACTCTTGAGAGCCCCTTGGACTGCAAGGAGTTCCAACCAGTCAATTCTAAAGGAAGTCAGTCCTGAATATTCACTGGAAGGACTGATGGTGAAGCTGCAACTTCAATACTTTGGCCACCTGATGCGAAGAACTGAGTCATTGGAAAAGACCCTGATGCTGGGAAAGATTGAAGGCAGGAGGAAAAGGGAGCAACAGAGTTTGAGATGGTTGGATGGCATCACCGATGCCATAGACATGAGTTTGAGTAAGCTCTGGGAGTTGGTGATGGACAGGGAAGCCTGGCGTGCTACAGTTCATGGGGTCGCAAAGAGTCAGACATGACTGAGTGACTGAACTGAGGATGACCAGATC
>NW_011476311.1:18129-18992 GCF_000754665.1 Bison bison bison | reverse complement strand
ATTGTATCCCAAACATTGAGAATCATACATGAGGCCTAGTAGGCCATCAACTACCAAAGTCATGAATCAAATTAAGTGAATTATCATGTAACTCACTACAGTCACATAGGTACAAAAGGCCAGTGTTACGATTTAAACTCTGGTTGTTTTTTATTTCCCCCCCTGACTCCAAAGCCTTCAGAAAAGGTACAATCACAGAACTAATGTGTATTCAATATGAATCATTAGCCACGCCTTCCAAAAGACCTCAGATATGAAGACAAGATCCTGAAACTGAAGAGATATTACAAAAGAGAAACAAGTGAACTATTCACCCTTCAATGCAACACATATTTATTTAGACAAGAGCCTAGGATAAAGAAAATCTTGACATACAGCTCATTTTTTCTTCATGGTGTCTGTCATTAGAAATGCATTTCAAATTAATCCAGGGAATTTAAACAAAAAATGATTAGGCTTAGGCTATACCCTTTCTGACTCCCAAACACTGTGGTTTAATGGGCCTGGATTGGGTATTTGTGTTTGTTTAAAAGCTGTCCAGCAGATTTGAATTCATTGCCAGGCTGGCAAGTAGAATGATTCAGTAGAATGGTCCAGTAGAATGCCATGTGGTAACCTACCATTTTAGAAGAACAAATGAAATGATACTGGAATCAAGAAGACAAAAGAGTTTCACAAAGGAAGTGACATTTGAACTGGTTATTGAAAAAGAGATCAGTGTTAGGTGGAGAGGAGGAGAAAAGTAAAATGGAGAGAGAAAGATCAGCTCTAGTAATTAGTTCAGACAGAACAAGAACAATATTTACAAGCTTCCTTAGAATCCTAAAGATTAGACCTCAGAGGTCACCTTGAGAAGCATTTAT
>NW_011476311.1:16603-18029 GCF_000754665.1 Bison bison bison | reverse complement strand
TCTCAGGGGATGCAGAGGCTGACAGTCCACACACCACATTTGAGTAGGCACATTTCAAGGGTTCATGGGAGAACACGGACTTGCCAAGGTGATTACTAAAGTAGAGGCAGACTAGCAGACAACTACTGCCCAAAGGCTCATCAAAGACTTTATCAACCCACCCAGACACCAAGATTCCAGCTCTTACTGTGGGGATGGCTGAATCCAAACCAGTACTTGTAGTTGTCTATACATGTTTGTCAGACTATCCAACAGTGAGCACTTTTCTTAGCTACTGGTCCTTGAAAAAAAGCTAACCTTATACCTCAAATATTTAGGCCTTGGCTGGCTCGCAGGAACCTTTTACTCCCTTAATTTATTCTTAAAAGGGGCAAGAAAGACAGAAAATAAAAAGCTACTGCTTTGACACTTGATGACAGTGACCTTTCTTGCACTTCAAAATTATTCCAATTTGAAGGAGTCCAACCCAAAGCAGAAATTCAGAAATGCTCATTTCCTCATCACAGAGCCTACCTGCAAAACCATCTTAATCTGCTGTGACATTACAGAGATATCAAAACCATAAAAAGGGGCAACTTTCAGGGCAACTAATGAATATTCCCATTTAAGAAGATAAAGTACAAGCAAAAGTCATCCCATTCCACTTATACCTGCAAAAAATGTATATATACTTAAGTACCATTTTCTTCAAAAAAGTGCAGTTTATGAACTATCAAATCAAAGTAGACATCCAAGTTTAACCTGGATTGTTGCATTTAATCCTCCCAGCAATCCTAAAGTAACTGTATAGTATTAAATCTGTTTTAGAGTTGAGGACTGAAAGAAAGAGAGCTGGGATTGGAATCCAGATGGTCTGACACAAAGCCTTGTATTCTTTCCATTTTACTGAACTGCTTTCCATAAGAACCCATAAAGTAATCTCCCTGTTACCAGTCCGTACCTGTCAATTTACAGGACATAAGACACTTTTGTCAGGGACTTCACTGGTGGTCCAGTGGTTAAGACTCCATGCTTCTACCACAGGAGATGCAAGTTTGATCCCTGGTCAGGGAATTAAGATCCAGCATGCCACTCAACAGAGCCCTCCTTCAAAGACTTTTCTGTCAAAGCATCACTGACACTTCTGCCTTGAATCAGCAAGTGTTTGCTTCTTCATTTCACCGAGTTGATTCTGAGATCCTGGTCCTTGAAGAAATCAGCATAAGATAATGATTCTCAAGATATGGTCCATGGAACAGCCACATCAACATTACCTGGGAACTTGTTAGAAATGCCAATTATGGGGACCCAAGCACAAGCTAGAATCAAGATTGCTGGAAGAAATATAAATAACCTCAGATGTGCAGATGACACCACCCTTATGGCAGAAAGTGAAGAAGAACTAAAGAGCCTCTTGATGAAAGTGAAAGAAGAGAGTAGAAAAAGT
>NW_011476311.1:12932-16203 GCF_000754665.1 Bison bison bison | reverse complement strand
ACAGTCCTAAAGGAGATCAGTCCTGGGTGTTCACTGAAAGGACTGATGTTGAAGCTGAAACTCCAATACTTTGGCCACCTGATGCGAAGAGCCGACTCATTGGAAAAGACCCTGATGCTGGGAAAGATTGAGGGTGGAAGGAGAAGGGGACGACAGAGGATGAGATGGCTGCATGGCATCACTGATTTGATGGACATGAGTCTGAGTGAACTCCGGGAGTTGGTGATGGACAGGGAGCCTGGCGTGCTGTGATTCATGGGGTTGCAAAGAGTCGGACACGACTAAGCAACTGAACTGAATTGAACCCCAGACCTAGTGCATGGGAACCCCTGAGGAGGGACCCACAGGGCTGTTCTTTAAGAGATCTGCATATGATTCTGATGCCCATGAAAGTTTGAGAAACACAGCTCCCTAAACTGTCAGCAGTTCAAAATCTAGCTGTAAACAAATCACCCTGGCAGGGAGTGCTAGAGGAAAAGGGGTTGATTCCAGGGTTTCTCTTGATTAAAATCCAATAATGGAACGAAATTACAGATGTATTTTCTCAAAAATAGATCAGCCTTTATCAGAGACAGCCTCCACTCAATGCAGTTGCTATTTGTCTCACAAAAATCTCATAAAATAGTCTAATCCTCCCCACTGTCAGACCCCCCAGAATCCCTAAAGGATCATGTATCAACTTTCTTTCCATTTAAGTGTATAGAATAACTTAATGCTTCATGTAATTTATTTAACCAAATACAGACTTTTAATTCTCTTCACAGTGCCCTACCCAACCTGTTAAATCAGGGAACAAAAGATTCACTGTGGTTTCTGGCATCACATTTCAACTACATGGCTTACTTTTCAAGGACCCACAGCCCTCCTTTTCTAACCTTTTATTTCTGTCCTTAACCCAGACTCTCTGTTAAAACCATGAATGAAATTGGTCTCACCACTAACCATTGTTAGTCACTGGCATTGCCACTTCTTTCCCTTTGTTGACTCTGCTTTCACCTTGGGGAATACCCTATTTTCTCCATCCACCTACCTAAAATCAAATCTGTTTTTCAAGGCCCATCTCAAACCCAATTGCCCCTCTCCCCTCATCAGGTAAATATGACCATGTAGTAAAAAATATATATATACTCTGGTTTTGGAGTCAGAAAGACTAGAGTCTCAGTTTTAAGTCTAATGTTTACCATCTTTGTGATCACTGGAAAGTTTATGAACTTCAGTGAGCCTCAGTCTCCTCTTCCCTGAAATGGGCACAGGAAGAAACAACTTTACAAGGTGGCTGTGTGGTTTCAAGGAGAAAGCATCCCCGACTCAAGGAACCGAATCATCCAGAAACTCTCAGCCCATATCGACCACTAGTGCCACCTGGGAAGCCTACTGTGTAACAAAGAGGCCACAAGGCCGAAAGTACAGAGAACTACACCTATAACCTTCTTCCTCTGATGAAAAACGTGAAGGGTAAGGGTTATAACTGGAGTGGAAGATGGAGTTCAGGAGCCTGAAAGTGAAAGACTCTGACACCAAGTCAGGAAGTAAGATCTCTGACAAGTGGGATTTCAGAACTTTAGAGCAGCAAAGCACTCTAAAGGAAAAGAGAGGGAGGGAAGCATCAGATGAGATCATTTGTTATTAATAATAAATTACCAGAGTCTGTGAGCAATTTTAGTTGGAATATAAAGTAGAGAGGATGCAAAAATTGTCTCTGTAATCACAAGAATGGCACTCACTTTCATTCTCATGTGCATTTTTGAGCAGGACAGAAAAGGCAGGGCTTTAGCTTGCTCTTACCCTGGTTCCATACACGATGGTTGCCTGTCGAAATGGAAGCAGTGCTGACACAGACAGCATGATGTGACATCCCCAGCTAAGAGCAGAGCTTCCCACAAGAGGTCAGGCTAAGATGCTATGGCACCACCTGCTCCTGGCACACTATCTCCTCCTCCACTGACCCAGGTGACACAGAAGAAAGCAGAAGAAGACACGACCTTGGTTAGACACTGAGCTTGTTCTACCTGAAGCCCCCTTCGAAGAGGATTTAGGTTGTGCTTTAGCATAAAGGCTGTAGATTCTATGGTGAGAGGTGAGCAGGACATACCTGGGATGCTATCATTTTTCCTGAGGGCTGATGCTCTGAGCAGACTCTCAGAAGTCAGTCTTTCCCTCTGACCAAAGCAGAGATGGAGTGGAGTTCTACCTTGGAGTCTAACTCCCCAAGTGAGCTATGAGGCTCACTGGGGTACTGACATAGATGGCAGCAGCCCCCCTTAGAATGAGGGAGTGGGCCAGCTATTGAGGTATTTGCAAAATAGGGCCAAGGACCTGAGACCAACCAAGTAGACCCACAAGAATGTGGCAGAATGATGGAGGACAATGTATTTCTAACTAGTTGTGTGGTCTTGCTCCATTACGGGCTCTGAACTTCCCATAGCAGGAGATTCTGCCTCCTGCTATGGGTCCTGATGCACATTGTTGCAAAATTGATACCCTTGTGCTTCATGCCATTGGGAGTACGGAGAGTAATTAATAGTATGCATTAAAAACATCATCTACCAATTGAAAACCTTGGCTTTGGACCAGATTCTTCTTTGATTCCCTTTAACGATGTTTTCCTTTTCAACACTCTATGACCATTAACATTTCCCTATTTTGAGCCCTCTGACCCCTCACCTGAACTTTTGCAAGTGCCTACTATAGGTATCTTCCTATCTCCAATCTCACTACTATTAAGATAAATTATCTCCCCAGAATATTTTTAAGGTATAAGACACCTATTACATGGTACCTTGATTTTTGTTTACATGTTTTCTTAAATATTTTCAAGTGAGCTGTAATGATAAGGCCATTTGGAAACCAGCAAAGAGTTGAACAAAATTATATTGTTCTTTTGAAAACTTGCAAGTGAAGCAGTGTTGAATGGGTCAGGTTAGAAGCTTTTCAGATACCATGATTTTCATTTTAGTAACTTTCACATAGATCCATTATATATGTATAGGGGGCTCCCAAGTATGCTTTATCTAAAACTCAGAGTCAACTTATAACTAGTTGTCAAGATCAGATTTTTACTTTTCTTGTCAAGACTCCATGTCAATTCTTTTAAAATTTTCCTTCAAAATTAACCCATCTTCAAAGGATAATCCAAGGTCTGCAACATTTAGATACTGGCAGGATACCTCCCCTATGTCAACTCTAATTCTTCATTTGCATATAGTTATAGTATATCAATTTCCAGCAAATACATAACATTATAAAAGAGAAGGGCACATCTGTATTAAAA
>NW_011476311.1:12638-12832 GCF_000754665.1 Bison bison bison | reverse complement strand
GAACTGAAGCACATTGGATAGGACAGCATGAACAGGCCTAGGCCAACACCACCACCCTAACATCCAGCTATTTTAGCTTTACATGTAGAAAAATTGTGAAGGGGGAATTCCTTAATAGTCTAGGGGTTAGGATTTTTGCGTTGTCATGGCCAAGGGTCCAGGTATAATCCCTGGTTGGAGAATTAAGATCCCAC
>NW_011476311.1:8012-12363 GCF_000754665.1 Bison bison bison | reverse complement strand
GTAAATAATAAGTTCACTTTTGAGTTGAAATCTGGTGCATCACATCTCCCCTCTTACTCTTCCAGAAAAACAACAAGGCAAGTACTTCACCATTTAACTGCCCTTTGAATACAGAAGGACAGCTACATCATCTCTCAATAAGCCTTCCTTTCTCCACACCAAATATTTGCCTTTACATCCACCATTCAGTAAGTGGCATGGTTTTCAGGCTCCTTAACCAACCACATAACCCTCCTGAGGACACACTACGATCTGGTCATCACTCCTTTAAAATGAGCCTAACAGAAAACCAAATGCAAAATCTACTAGACAAGCACATAACTTTGTTCATATCTTGAACTTTTAAAAGACTCTGATAAAAGCTATAGATGTTCTTTGGAGAAAGAAGTTCCTACAGGTCTACGTAGATTCACAATCTGCAAATGAGCTGTTGTTTCTCAAGGCCTGACATTCATCCATGGACTTCATGCTAAGAACCCCTACCCTGAATATATCTAGAGCCCAGCAGGGCTACCATTTCTGATGATCTTTAGACTATGCTCAACTTGAATATACAGTGACATTTTCATCCTCTAAAAGGAAGCCAAGGGATAGAAATATTTAATTTTGGTGGGAGTGCTAATAAAATCACTCTAAATGTTTTCAGGTACAGTATTTTTAATGAGAGACTTGTGGGAATTCAGCTACAAAATAATCTAACGTACCTATCTATATAACTAAATTGAGTTGAGACATGTTAGCAAACATTGTGACTACCCTCCAAGTGCAACTTCATACTAATGCACCTACTGGTGCCAGGTAATATCTCAGAAGATACATGTTCAACAGCAGGATAATGATTCATTCTTAGCACGCGGAGCTGTCAAGCAGGAAAGATACAGTCATGAAATCCAGCACACTTCCACCCAAAGAGGTGTTTTCTGGTGTTCTAATTTCCATTGAATAGAGCACATTACCCCCTGTTGAACATTAAAGTTCAATGAGACATAATAACAAACTAAATAGCAATCTGCTTGACATCATTTCTTTTCCTGGATACAACAATATTTGTACTAGGGCTATTCATCAGGCACAGAGAAATTGCAGGCTACAGATGCATCGTTGTTGATCATCTATTACTAGAACCTTCGTCCAAAAAAAAAAAAAAAAATTAGAAGATCAAGACTTGGGAGGAAATTTTTCAATTCTATACGAATAGCTTGCTTTTGGAACCTGCCCCATATCTCAGTGTGCTGTTACTTTTGAAAGCAAAAAGACCCAATTATTGTCCCATAATAGTCATCACAGGTACCTAGCCTCTTGTTGACCTACTTTAATTGATCTCGAAGTGTTTCAGATTCAATTATTGACCCTAATTCATCACGCCTACCTATACCCATTGCTTTGCCATGTGATTTATATTTCCTCCCCCTACAGGAAGTGCATATGGGGCTTGATCATGTAATTTGCTTTGTCCAGTGGATTAAGGGTTGAAGAGAGTTTAAGTTTCAAACCTAATGCTTAAGAGGGACCTCATGTTTATCATGCTTCTTCTTGTTCTCCTGCACCTCCACAAAACCCAGGATAAAGTATCCCTGGTTAATGAGCTAGTCCAAGACACACAGAGAAGACTCAGACCCAATCTGCAGCTAAGAGTCACCCAGCTGAGCCCAGCCTAGGTTGCCTGAACTCAAACCAGCCCATAGACATGTGAGCAAAATTACTGGTACTATTGCATGCCACAAATATTAAGTTATTGTTAGGCATGCAGCAACAGCTGATTCTATACTCAACGTTAAAAAGGTACAACATATTAAAATTGACTTTACAACTTTCCTTTTGTCCAGTGAGATATTTACATTACACATCTATACACATACTTTTGATGGCTAGAGACTGTGTTAGATGTAGGGCATGCCATGGTAAACAAACAATGCTCATGGTTGCTTATTGTCTATTGGTTTGAACTTCACAATACCTCTAACAACTCTGGATGTAATGGGCAATCCGGTGTGGTATAACAAAATCGGGGAGAAGAATCATTTGATTTTTTTGATAAGCAAGTGATGAGATCCATCATCTCTAAGAGCAATTAATAATTATATCCTGACTGTGAAAAAAATGAAATGTTTCAACATTGGTATGCTTTGCAGATAACTAAGGTTTGCATCTCAAGCTCAGAAAGTTGAACAATATTGGCAAGAAAGAGTACTACTCACAGAACATAATTTAACTTTTCCTCCATGACTGAAGTCCATCATTATCGATTACAATTATTGTGCTGTGCTGTAATATGGCTCTTGGTTTCTCCATGCTTCTCTTTCTCCTCCTTACAAGAAGCCTGTCAACTGTATCTTCTTCTGCTGTCATCCAACCTGCCTCTAACAGCCCTCTTTCCCTACCTATCTTCCCCAAACTGCTGCAGGTCAATCAGTAACCATACTTACGAAGAATTATATATTAAGAAGACTCAGTGTAGTACTGTGACCTTCACATGTTAAGTGCATGGTTCTTATGCATGGGATTCATACAGCAAGTCCTGACCTTCACAATTCTTTCTTGCCAACCTCGTGATTCAAGGCTGACTATTCTAGAAAAGAGAGGCTACCAGATGCAAGTCTGACCTTGCAGAGAAGTTAATGTACCTTACATTTTATTGTACTTTAAATATCTTGAAAGTGGTTTTTTCCCTACTTAATAATCACATTACAGTTCAAAGAGCCAAATGAAAAGAGCTAAATGGATTCCTACTCTGGTGTGCAAATAGAGAGCTTGCATTACTCTCCAAACTCTTAGTAAGATTACAGAAAGTCAACAGTTGGAGGCCCTAAAACCTCAAGCACCATGCAGCTATAAGCAGTTTGTGTAAAAAATAAGTGCCGGGAATGAAGTATGATGATAGGTATTCAGTTAGGCCAGCTCAGAAATGAAATATAATATGGGAAGAGTAACACTCTGGAGTAGAAAGACAGGCTGACTTAAATCTCTGCAGGCACTTAGATTTCAAATTTGTGCATCAGTTGTATAAAAGTTTGTTTCAGCAAAATTGGACCACATGATCCTAATACTTTGACTTTTAAAAAGAAATAGATGTCTTTCTATTTATTTCTCAGCATCAAATTATCATTGGTTCAGAAAGCTCAATTAATCTGAAATAAAGTAATTCCTTCATCTCTGAGTGCAAAGAGCCAATGTTCCCATCAGTTTTTCTGGTCACATCTAACACAGCGTCTGGGACCTAACAGACACCCAGTAAATGCTTGATGAATCAATGAATTTGTAAATTCATCAGATTTGTAAATCATTTGCCTCATTTCTTCCAGTTACAGCTATTTAGGAATCAAAAAAAAAAAAAGAACTAGATTAAATAAACCACTACCCTATCATTTACTGACCTCTTTGTATTACTCACGAATTCCATTATTAATTGCCTTCTGTGTAGGCACTGTCCAACAACAGCATGGAGCGAAGAAGGCAGACATGGAAGAGAAAGCAAGTGGGGAAGGCAGCAGTTACCCTGAAGTAGAACTAATTGTTCCAAATCCATTGCCTTAGGCTTCAGTTCACATAATCACTGTTTCTGTGCTCCCTCTGACTGTACACCACGTGTGAGTACCACTGATGGAATGCAATAAGTACCAAATTCCTCTTGCTTCTCTCCATAGACAGTCTATGCACATAGCTGGTAAATGGTTTCAAATATCATGACAGAAGCATGTTCCAGCTGTGGCCTCCATTGGCCATATGTGGGATCATGTAGAAACAGTTCTGAGAGAAGGTCTCAGCTATGGGTGGGGAAAAGGGTCTCAGCTATCTGTAATCATCATCTCCGACTTTGTTTATGTATTTATGACATGAAATCATGAAGTAGTTTGGACTGTTTGTTGATATTCCCCACCTTGTACCTACAGAGCTCTGAGCAAGTTAGTTACAACAGGTAGATATTTGCATGTACCGTGCATACTTAAATTCAGCAATCCTAAAGTCAGAGTTCTCTAACAGCTGTCTAAACATCAGTCAGCCTAAATTCAGTTATTCCCTAAGATCTCAAAACTGTCTATTTCCTATTTTGGGGATAATTATTATTAGTTAAAGGGATAATTTCATGAATTCCTTCAGAATGTTTTTCTTCATTTTTACCTTGAGGGGAGAAAAAGGTATAGCGGGGCAAAGGTAAAAAGTTGGTCCCCAAACTCATCTTTACCAACAAAGGAAAAAGTGTTGAGTTGAATGTGTATCCTTTCAGTCATTTTCAATAAACACACTAATCCCCAGATAGACATGCAAGTGTATGTGCACACATTTGCAGAGATACTCACCGTATATCATCATTCATATTCTATGTTCTCACTTTCTATGATCCTGGAACACA
>NW_011476311.1:3705-7161 GCF_000754665.1 Bison bison bison | reverse complement strand
AGGGACAGGCTACAAATACCTGACCAGTACTCTTCAAAAATGTCATAGTCATGAATAAAACCAGAAATCTAAGAAATTATCACACATCAAAGGAGACTAAGGAGCATGATAACTCAATATGATGCACTCTTCTGGACTACATCCTGGAAGGGAAAGAGGACATTACTGGAAAAACTAGAAGGGATTCAAGAAAAGTCTGGAATTTAGATAATAGTATTGAACCAATGTTTTACAAATGTCTATTGGAGAAGCTGAGTGGAGGATATAGAGAAAATCTCAGTATCATTCTTACAATTTTCTGTAGCTTTAGAGTTATACCAAATAAAAGCTCAGAGAACTAACATCCCCCATGCTATGTGGCAGAGTCAAAAAATAATATTGAAAACCAGGTCAATATCAGTAAAGATGAGGAAAAGAAATAGAAGAGCAATTTAGTATTTACATACTCCTCTGTGCCAGACACTGTGTTACATAATTTCTATGTACAGTCACAATAAAATCTCCAAAACAACCCAAACATACATCCTGTTATCATCTCTCTTTCACTGTGGAGGAAAGTGTAGATCAGAGAAGTGAAGGATCTTGTCCAAGAACACAGAGGTAGGAAGTAGCAGAGACAAGGTTGGAAGTCTGACATCAAGACAAAACCACAGTAAGTTCTACCACCCAACGAAAGAACTTGGTTTCCATTCATGAGGCTCCAAGCTATTTGACTGAAATAAAAGCTATCTTTAGGAAAGCTTTTGTATTTACTAAGTCTCATTTCTAATGTCCAAGAACGTATTGCAGCAGCTAAAGGCTGGTTTTGGTTTTGTTTTCTTTTGTACTGCTGTTTCTCTTAACTGGCAGCTACCTCTGTCATTTTTCATTTGTCTATTCAATCTATACAGCTCTTATTCCACTGAATGGAACCCATCCTCCAGTTTCATCAGAACGATCCATGCTCCCTGTCATGCTTTGCACTTGAAGTGCTGGAGTAGAAGCACTTGGAGCTCATTTCTATAGGACCTGAGGTAGGTTTTACAAAGTTTATTGCATTCTATCTATGCACGAGTATCTCAAGGACTCATTTCTCTCACTGGCAATCTATTCTAAGGATAGGTTTTAGACTTCATAGTTATCTTACGAATCTCCCCTGTGATCACTGGGTCAGTGGCTTCATTGGAGATACCAATTCGGCACAGTTTGCCACCTGAGCCCCAAAGAACAGTTGTAACCCATCTGCCTCAATGGTTTCAAGAGGAAAGGATGATCTTCTGGGCAAAAGACCTTAAGGAAATCTTATCCTTGGAACTGTAGATGCCAGTCTCCAAGGTCTTTCACTGTTTCACTTTTGAAATTGTTCCCTTTCTCCACCAGCTGCAGGTAACAGAATAAAATGCCACCTTACGATGTAGAAATTGCAACTCAGAATCTAACTACCGTGTTTCCAAATTAAAGTAGCTGATTTCTAATAATAAAGGCCCCTTTCAGCATTTCAAAGCTGCTAAGTGACTATATCCTTTCCTCACTCAATAAAGAAAGTCTGTAAGTATACAGAGAGGCAAGGGAACAGCTGTGACCCAACTAAGGAAAGGAACACCTTTCCAGATGCTGGAGATTTTTATGAGAAAGGAAGTATAATAAGGTACTCAGCCAGTTGACACTTTCCTCTTTCAAGCATTTGGCAGGTTAATTTCACCACTAAGTTTCAAAGATATATTTGAAGTCAAATGCTTGACTCACTGTGTAAGCTAGAACAAGTCTTTTCTTTCTGGACGCCAGTTTCCAGGAGCTATAAAGTGAGAGAGTTGGATTAAAGGTCTCTAAGGGCCCGACCACTCTGACTTTATAATAGTTCAACAATTGTGTACACAGATCTAAAGTGCAGTTCAAATGAAGGCCAACACCCGAACAATTGTGTCGATCTTGTTCTGCTAGCCTAATGAACGTGTGAAAACACTAATGAGCATGCAAAAATAGTCTGAAGGAAAATAATTTGCCACACCAATAATTCAGTTGGAATAGTTTATTCCCTGTTGTTTGAATTCCTTCCCTGTTTCCCATTTCCATACCCTCGTCTTTGATATGACACAATCTAGGTAGTTCTCCTCCCCTTCCCCTGAAAGTGTTAGTTGCTCAGTCATGCTGGACTCTATGCAACCCCAGGGACTTCAACCCACCAGGATTCCCTGTCCATGGAATTTCCCAGGCAAGAATACTGGAGTAGGTTGCCATTTCCTTCTCCAACCCTTCCCCTACCCAAATCTAATACCTCCTTCAAAGCACAACCCACTATTTGGCTAATATTGGAGTTTTTACTGATTCCTCCCAACCAGTGATCTCTTCTGCCTTTGAACTCTAACAGTGAGCACTCTGTGAAAAAACTGGTAATTCTTTTGTTTAATTGTCTGTTTGAAATGTGTTCTATGTTTTGGTTCTCTATTTTAAAAAGGGCTTTCTGATCATAACCCAAGGCATCTCTAAGAAATACAAGCATTCTAATTAACTATCAAGTCCCTTCACATTTGTTAAGAAAGAAGGACACAGAGGTTTGTCTTATTCTACCACTTAAAAAAAAATGTTAAAAATAATTTTAACTCCAAAGAAACCCCAGCTCTGATTACAGACATTTCAAAACCAGGGCTTGGGAGTGATCTTAAGTAAAGGGACCCTGATGCTTCCTGGCCTGTTTTTTTCATTATTACTATTAATAGTATTGGTGTCAGTGTATTAGCACCATTAGAAACTGTTGTGGTTATTAAAGACAAATAACTAGATTTTCTACTGCAGAAATTAGGGTTTCAGAAAAGGCTTTGTGTGCATACTCAGTCCCATCTGAGTCTCTTGCAACCCCATGGACTGTAGCCTACCAGGCTCCTATGTTCTTGGGATTTTCCAGGCAATAGTACTGGAGTGGGGTGCCATTTCCTGACCTAGGGATCGAACCAACGTCTCCTCCATTTCCTGCATTGTCAGGCATGTTCTTTACCACTGAGCCACCTGGGAAGCCCAGAAAAGGCTTTAGGTAAGGGCATAGACCATTTTACTTGTGAGGGAAATCTACCAAAATAAGGAAATGTTTTCTCTCATCAACTCAGGAAAAAACATCAAACGAGCTTTAGCTGGAGTAAGATAAAGAATAAATACAAACCAAATGTTCAGTAATCCACTGCAAGGGTTTAGATCTTTTCCAAACAGTGATTTAGAAAAGCACATCAATTTTGTTAACTGTGTTAACTACTCTTAAAGGTACAATCAAGTAGCTCAGATCAAATATTCAACCAATATTTACTGAGCAATATCATGAGTGAGGCATTGGCTAGATGTTATAGGGCCCACAAGAGAAATTGACTTGCCCAGTGAGCCTGTGCTTCAACCTGGGGAGCGTCTGTTGGAAAGAAGGGTAAGAAGAAAGGGAGGGATTTCCAGGACAAACAGTTAGGAATCCTTGACTTCCTCTCATTCATCACATAA
>NW_011476311.1:0-1939 GCF_000754665.1 Bison bison bison | reverse complement strand
ATCAAACTGAAAAGCTTTTGCACAGCAAAATAAACCATCAACAAAATGAAAAGGCAACATACTGTATGCGTGAAAGTACTTCCAAATGATACATCTGATGAGGGGGTAATACCCTCAAAATTCATAAAGAACTTATACAACTAGATATTTAAAAAATCAGATTTTAAAATCATTAGACATTTAGGGGACCTGGTTAGACATTTTTCCAAAGATGATATATAGATAATCAACAGGCACAAGAAAAGATGCACGTCACTCATCAGGGATATGCAGATCAAAACCATAATGAGCTATTACCTTGCACATGATAGAAAGCCAAGTATCAAAATATGAGAAATGACAAGTATTGGTGAGGATGAGGAAAAAAGGGAACTCTTGTGTTCTGTTGGTTGGAATACAAATTGGTGCAGCTGCTAAAGAAAACAGTATGGAAGTTTCTCAAAAAACAAAACAATGATTCAACAGTCCCACTTCTGGATATTTATGAAAAGAAAATAAAGATATTAATTCAAGAAAATATGTGCACCTCAATGTTCTTTGCACCCTTATTTACAATGGATAAGAATATGAAACCAAAGTAAGTGGCAATCAATAGATACAGAAAATGTGGGAAAATATATTTATATATACACACTACATTTCATACTTATCTTCACAATGGCATGTCATTTAACTATAAAAAGAATGATATCTTAACCATCTGCAACATGGGTGGACCTAGGGGTTACTATGCTAAGTGGATTAAGTCAGAGAAACACAAATAACATACGATTTCAATTCTATGTAGAATCTAAAAAAACAGATGAGCAAACATAGCAAAGCAAAACCAGACTCATAGATACAGAGAATGAACAGGTGGTTGCCAGAGGGGAGGAGACATGGGAAGAGGTACGAAATAGGGAAAGGGGATTAAGAAGTACAAACTTACAAAGATAAATAAGTCAGGGGGATATAATGTACAGTATAGGAAATATAGTCAGTAATACTGTCATAACTTTTTATGGTGACACATGATAATTAGACTTACACTGATCACTTCACAATGCCTAAAAGTATCAACTCATTATATGGTTGACCTGAAACTAATATTTTATTTAGTCACTCAGTCATGTCCAACTCTTTTGCCACCCTACGGACTGTAGTGACTGAGCATGAGAGTGGCCTGTAGCCTACCAGGCTCCTCTGTCCATGGAATTTTCCAGGCAAGAATACTGGAGTGGGTTGCCATTCCCTCCTCCAGGCGATCTTCCTGACCCAGGGACTGAATCCACATCTCTTGCGTCTCCTGCATTGGCAGGCAGATTCTTTACTGCTGAGCCACCTGGGAACTATCTTGCTTTTACCTGCTGCAGATATAAGCAGCCAATAGAAGGAAGATTTCTATTGAAGAAAGTGTTACTGTGTTCCAAAAAAAATATATTGAACCCAATAATATTCTAATGTTGAAGATGATCTTCCTAGAATAATTGTGAAGAAACTTCTGCTTATTTCTCCAACCATATGTGTTTCCCTACTTATTCAAAGAATATTTACTTCTCTTGAGCATAAATATTTGATGTTTTTCTGAGGAACAACTTTTGATTAGAGTTTTTGTCATAGGAAATACACAAATGTATATACATACAAGCAAAAAATTGTTTATAGTTTCAGCAGAGGAATTTTCCTGTGGTCCAGTGGACTAATGTAAAACGAATTGCCAACTGTTGGTAACAATTTGCAGCCAACTGTTGGTAAAAATTTGGAGCCACATGGAAACACAGACACTAGGGAAAGAGCATCATTTTCACAATCACAGTGCAGAGTGCTTTTGCTCTATCTCTAAAGTTGCCTTTTTCATACTGTTCATGGGGTTTTCATTGCAAGGAGATAAAAACACCTTCTCAAGTGAACAATGCAAAGAAATAGAGAAAAACAATAGACTGGGAAAGACTAGAGATCT
>NW_011476310.1:10006-11621 GCF_000754665.1 Bison bison bison | reverse complement strand
TTAAAGGACATTTTCTCCTTGGAAAGAAAGCTATGACAAACCTAAACAGCATATTCAAAAGCAGAGGCATCACCAAAAAATTGATACTTTTGAATTGTGGTGCTAGAGCATACTCTTGAGTATCCTGAGAGAGTCATTTCCTAGGCAGGTTGATAAGAAGTCTAGGGGTCCCCTAGGAGAGAGGGATCTGGAATTCTCAAGGAGGAAGAAAGGACAAACTTTTTTTCTCTCTACATTCCTGAGGATTATATAACAATAATGTATCCTGCTTGAGGACAGTCTCTGGAAAAAACCTTCTGGCTAATCCTGTTATCTTAAAATGTAAATTATGGGAGTAGGTCTAGTGAGGTCTTTACAACCTCTGGACATTCTTTTGATCCCCTGTAATAATTAGAGAGTATATAATTCCATTGCTAACACTTTCTGCCCCCTTCGGATGCCTATGTCAGAAGCTTTCTCTATCTTCTTTATACTTAAAGAAGACACACCTGGTCTTTCCATGTGATACTGCATGGCCGTGGTACCCACTGGAGGAGGGCAAATGGTGGCCAGTTGGAGGGTCTCTTAAGTATCATACTGTTTTACAATTAGACCGATTCTGCAGAAAACAAGGGAAATGGGTAGAAGTAGCATATGTGTTGCTCTTTTTCTCTCTGTGAAATATGCCAGACTTGTGTCCTAAGGATATAGATTTGGGTGTGATACCTTCAGCTCCCTCCTGTCCTCCTACTTTGCTAGATGAGATGGAGGACAAGAAACAAAGAGACAAAGAAAAGTAGGTTTCTCCAATCTACCCCTAAGATCATATGTGTAGAGCAGCCAGAGAAACTGAGGAACAGCTACACAAGCTGTTGTCTCTTTGTGAAGCACCCACAGGGAGAAACAATCAGTCTATGAGAGTTAATAAGCCTTTCTCTTATCAAGAAATAAAAAAAAATCAAGGAGGATCTGGGAGACTATTTAGAGGACCCAGAAAAATATATTAGAGCTTTTAAAGGTATTACTCTGCTTTATGACCTTACTTGGAAGGATGTGATGTATATCTTGGGAAAAACACTGACTCCCAACTCAAAGACTCAAGTTTTGGGAAAAGCGGTTGCTTATGGAGATGAATGGTTTGGTAATGAATGAGTAGGGAAGAGGGATGATGAAATAACCGCCCTCCCCACTGGGAATCAGGCGGTCCCAACTACAGAACCAGATGACAACACAGCTAAAGGAAGATGGGATCAGAGTCATTTTGTCAGATGTATTCTTGAAGGACTCAGGCAGGCGGGTGCTAAGCCTTTAAACTATGGCAAATTGTCAGACAGAGAACAGGAGGAGAAGGAAGCTCCTGGGAAATTCCTAGATAGACTGAGAGAAGCCCTTCTCAGATTCACTGAGTTTGACCCTGAAAGTGAAGAGGAAAAAGTGATCTTAAAAGATAGATTTCTCACTCAGTCGGCTCCAGATATCAGGTGTGAGCTATTAAAATGGGTGTATGGACCAAATCAGTCTTTAGATAATCTTTTACAACTGGCTCAGACAGTCTATTATGGTAGGGGATATAAGGAAAAGAAAAAAGGCAGAAACAAGACAAAGGAACAGGCAGAAGCCCTCACAATGGCTATGA
>NW_011476310.1:4563-6916 GCF_000754665.1 Bison bison bison | reverse complement strand
GTTGAAAATATCCTGGAGAGGACTAGGAAATTGATTTTACTCATATTCCAAAAGCTAATGGATATTCTTGCTTACAAGTTTGGGTGGATACTTTTACTGGATGGACTGAAGCGTTTCCCTGTCGTAGTGAACAGGCTAAGGAGGTTATAAAGATTTTAATCCATGAAATTATCCCCAGGTTTGGGCTGCCATGGAGCCTTCAGAGTGACAATGGCTCCTCCTTTAAAGCTGCTGTAACTCACGGGGTGTCTAAGGCTCTAGGAATAGAATATCACTTACATTGCTCCTGGAGACCCCAATCCTCAGGAAAGGTTGAAAAAGCTAATGACATTATCGAAAGACATCTGCACAAATTAACCCAAGAGACGCAGGACAATTGGATTAAAGTCCTACCCATAGCTTTAGTGAGGGCTCAAACTGCCCCAAAAAGGAGGGACTGTCCCCCTTTGAATGTATTTATGGAAGGCCTTTCTTACACACAGACATTGTTATAGACCCTGAAGCCTTGGAATTTACTAGTTATGTAACTCAGCTCTCAGCTTTTCAACAGGCATTAACAGAATTCTGGGAGACGACTCCTGACCCAGCCTCTGAGTCAAGCAAGCCTCTATTTGAGCCAGGAACAGAGGTCCTCATAAAAACCTTGGGGTCTGGGGGCCCATCCCTTGGGCCCCTATGGAAAGGCCCTCCCCAGGTTATTCTTTCTTCTCCCACAGCTGTCAAAGTGCCAGGAACTGATTCATGGGTACATCACACTCGAGTTAAGAGGTAGCACCCTGACCAGAACTAAGTGACTTCATTTTATGTCTTTACTTTCTATGCTCTGACTTTGTACTTTTCAGATGGGCCTGATAATCTATGTGAGCCTTCTTCTGCTGATTCCAAAAATCCTGAGTCTGTCATTTGATCCTCAAGACAACGTCTTCCTGTCCTGGGCTCACTCCTACACAGCATTTCACAATCAGTCTAACTGCTGGGTCTGTGGAGTGCTCCCCTCTTCATCAGTGGAAGGCTTCCTGTAGTGGACATCTTCACTTCAAGGAAAAGACTTTCTCCAAGTCTGCAAATACCTTGGACAACAATCACATGTGATGCCTGTTCTTCATCTAATGATATCTAACAACCTTAAGATGGACTGATGTAACTATGGTCATAATGTGATTTTTCATTTTGATTTTAACTTGGTTTAATGACTATTTTGCCTTATGTCTGTAACTGTATAATGGGGTTTTCCAACCATCTAAAAGCTTTTAATTTACAAATGCTTGTCTAAGCTCCTACTAGTGCCACAGCCTCCTCCAACTATTACTTGGGGCCCCTGGATCAGAGACCCTCAGTATAAGGGTTAGGATAATATGTTGCCTTAGCAATTTAGGGATCACTCCCCTAAACAGCAGGAACTAGTTATGGAATGAAAACGACACCCCTTTCCCTTGGAAACATAATTCTCCTAAAAGAAAAGGGGGGAATGACTATGCTAAAGCCTTTGACTGTGGAGATCACAAAATCATTGTGGACATTGACTGTAGCCATGAAATTAAAGGACATTTTCTCCTTGGAAAGAAAGCTATGACAAACCTAAACAGCATATTCAAAACCAGAGGCATCACCAAAAAATTGATATTTTTGAGTTGTGATGCTAGAGAATTCTCTTGAGCATCCTGAGAGAGTCATTTCCTAGGCAGGTTGATAAGAAGTAGGGGTCTCCAAAGACAGAGGACTCTGGAATTCTCAAGGAGGAAGAAAGGACAAACTTTTTTTCTCTCTACATTCCTTAGGATTATATAACAATAATGTATCCTGCTTGAAGACAGTCTCTAGAAAAAACCTTCTGGCTAATCTTGTTATCTTAAAATGTAAATTATGGGAGTAGGTCTAGTGAGGTCTTTACAACCTCCAAATATTCTTTTGATTCACAGTAATAACTAATTCACCAGATGGTCAACACCGAAATCAGATTGATTATGTTCTTTGCAGCCAAAGATGGAGAAGCTCTATACAGTCAGCAAAAACAAGACTGGGAGCAGACTGTGACTCAGATCATGAACTCCTTATTGCCAAATTCAGATTGAACCTAAATCAAATCCCTTATGATTATACAGTGGAAGTGAGAAATAGATTTAAGGGACTAGATCTGATAGATAGAGTGCCTGATGAACTATGGAATGAGGTTCGTGACATTGTACAGGAGACAGGGATCAAGACCATTCCCATGGAAAAGAAATGCAAAGAAGCAAAATGGCTGTCTGGGGATGCCTTACAAAGAGCTGTGAAAAGAAGAGAAGTGAAAAGCAAAGGAGAAAAGGAAAGACATAAGCATCTGAATGCAGAGTTCCAAAGAATAGCAAGAAGA
>NW_011476310.1:0-2150 GCF_000754665.1 Bison bison bison | reverse complement strand
GATGAGATGGTTGGATGGCATCACCGGCTCGATGGACATGGGTTTGGTTGGACTCTGGGAATTGGTGATGAACAGGGACACCCGGTGTGCTGTGGTTCATGTGGTTACAAAGAGTCAGACACGACTGTAATACTAAACTGAACTGAACTGAATACATAATTGGTATTGACTATGTACCATAAATTCTTCTAAGAACTTTTTAATGTAGAGATGTATAATCCTCATGAGAAGCATATATGGAATGTCTTGTTATTATCTAATTACTTATAAAGAAAATTAGGTACAGAGACATTAAATCACTTGCCGAAGGTCACACAGCCAGGAAGGAATGGTTTTCAAACTCAGAGACTCTTGCCCTCAAGTTTAAACTCGTAACGTTAAATGAACTAATTCAACAAAAATAGGAAGCTATGAACTCTTTATTCCTTTGGAAACCCAATATATAAAAAATTAGACAAAATGTGATACTCTAGTCATAATTAGCTACTTTGGTCCCCAATTATTTATTCTTTTTCTGTCCTCTGTCTTCACTTCATAGATTCTAGTCCCCAGAATAATTCTACCACCCCCTTTCCCATCCTCACTTGGATATCTACTAATCATACTCCTTCAGGACACTCAATTTAGCTGTCCCCTTTTCTAAAAGGCCTTTCTTGAGCTCCAAATATGGGATGAGGTATGTGTTCCCAGAGCAATTATTGCAGCTATTTTCATTGTCTGTTACTAGTCTGTCTTCCAATTAGACTTGAGAAGTCCCTAATATTTGGGACTGCATCTTACATATGTTTGATTACACCCAATCTAATTACTTACTTGTTCACAGGGATAATGTTCTAAATGTGTGTTGATTTCTTAGAACCTCTACTTTTTAGCACTTATAGATCTGATTAAATGTTTAGATTCTTACTAGGTACGTTTTACACTAGACTATACACTATATGAAGGTAGGAACAATGTATCTTTTTTTATTCTATAACACAGTGCCTAACCTACAACAGGCACTCTATCAATAGTTTTTAATTAAACAGAACCAAGTAAAAGAATTAAGAATAATTCACAGAAACAGATAATCAGTAATTTCTTGGAAGACACCAGGTACAAATTAAAGTACACTTTTCACTTGGTATCTAATAACTGAAAAAGAAAGACAAGCCAATAGAAATAAGCAGGAAAAATATATGGAAGGTTGTGATCAGGATAAATTTTCACATAAAATATCTAAAAATGCTTTTGCATAAGTGGAAAACAGAAGTTAAATATATAATAGATGGTGAAATTCAAAAAATTCTTCATACAACACATAAAGAAATCTCAATATAGTTGTCTTAATGTATTCAAAAGTAATGTTGTTATTCACCTATGTAAAATGAGAGAAACCAATTTTTTAAAATACACATTCAAAGTATATTTTTCCATATGTCATTTGTCTAAACACTCGTAAGTAGATTAAACAGGCAAAACCTAAGAAACAAGAGTAAACCGAGTTTATAAATTTATAGAGAATAATATCAATATAGATTCATACCTGGTTAATTCAGGTTTTAAGCAGAAAGAAATTTAATTTCAATTACATAGCAAAATAGATAAAATTTTGCCCTTCACTAGAATATGACAAATACCATGTAAAAATAACTGAATCAACTATGTTCTATTTACTCTCAATAATTTAACAGAAATGGAAACATACATGCATGGCAGCTTGTTTAGTTTTATTTACACATAGCCTATGTCTGTGAAAAAAATTTATTCTCCTTTATAGCACTATTCTTATGACCCCAGTAAAATTAAAGTTTAAAGGTGACAAATACACTGATCATCTAACATTTCTCTTATACACAAAGACAAACTGTGATGAGAAGGCCATGAAATATATATATATAATGTTACACCAGAATTCAGTCAAAATTTACCTCTGTTCTGACAGATCTAGACAAAGAGAACTTAATTTATCCATGAGTAGTGCTTCCCACAGGTCTAGCTATTTAGTTGCATAAGAAATACTCTAAGTTGATTTGATTATCTAGAGACAAATGCATATATATCTGATTGATTTTTTAACTAAAAGAACATGTTATGTTCCAAAAATCATTTACTTTTATGTATGTGTGTTCTTAAGTGCTTCTAGAATTATCTTTGCATCACTGTTGTTA
>NW_011476309.1:9175-10655 GCF_000754665.1 Bison bison bison | reverse complement strand
GATCAGTCCTGGGTGTTCATTGGAAGGACTGATGCTGAAGCTGAAACTCCAATACTTTGGCCACCTGATGTGAAGAGCTGTCTCATTTGAACAGACCCTGATGCTGGGAAAGACTGAGGGCAGGAGGAGACGGGGATGACAGAGGATGAGATGGTTGGATAGCATCACTGACTCGATGGACATGGGTTTGGGTGGGCTCCGGGAGTTGTTGATGGACAGGGAGGCCTGGCATGCTGTGGTTCATGGGGTCGCAAAGAATCGGACACGACTGAGCTACTGAACTGAACTGAATGACTAACGGTATTGAGCATCTGTCTATGTGCTTGTCGGCCATTTAGGTATCTTCTTTGGAGACATGTCTATTCAAGTTCTTTCGGGCTAATTATTCTCGTATCTTTATTTTTCTCATGGACTTCAAGATTGGTTCACATAATTATTAGGAAAAAAAAAAAAAAGAAGTCCTACAGCTGCTAAGGTTGTGTCCGGGGTATAGGCCGCCTTGGGGGGACTATCGCCTCACCCTCCTCGGGTTTCCTCTCCACTGCAGCTTCCTGGCTAGTCTACTTGCTTTTCCCACCCTCACCCTATGGCTCCAGGTACTGCCCACACTTTAGGATGCCTCCAGGTTCTGTCCTTAATCCCAAACGCTCCTGGACAGCTCCCCTGAGTGTCCTTAGGTCTCTCCACCATTCCATGTCAAACTCAGCAGCTGACCCCTGCACACATGCTCTCCTGGCCTGTTCACCTGGGTCCAGCGACAGCAGGCGGTCCAGGAGACCACCGGGCATCCTCGTTGCCCCCTCTCTTCCTCCCCTTAGAAGAAATCAGGGTTCTGGCCGGAGAAAGATGCAAAGAGAAAAAAGGACTTTTATAAAGGTCCACCCACCAAGGTGCGGGTAAGGGGGAGGTGAACCCAACAAGGTGGTGAAGACCCAGGTAGGGGCTGGTCCCAGAGCCCTCAGTTCAGTTCAGCCACTCAGTCATGTCTGACTCTGCAACCCCATGGACTGCAGCATGCCAGGCTCCCCTGTCCATCACCAACTCCCGGGGCTTGCTCAAACTCATGTCCCTCGAGTTGAATACCATCCAACCATCTCATCCTCTGTCATTCCCTTTTCCTCCTGCCTTCAATCTTCCCCAGCATCAGGGTCTTTTCTAACGAGTCAGCTTCACATCAGGTGGCCAAATTATTGGAGCTTCAGCATCAGTCCTTCCAATAAATATTCAGGACTGGTTTCCTTTAGGATTGACTGGTTAGATCTCCTTGCAGTCCAAGGGACTCTCAAGAGTCTTCTCCAACACCACAGTTCAAAAGCATTAATTCTTTTTCTTTATTGGAGAAGGAAATGGCAACCCACTCCAGTGTTCTTGCCTGGAGAATCCCAGGGACAGGGGAGGCTGGTGGGCTGCCGTCTATGGGGTCGCACAGAGTCGGACACGACTGAAGCGACTTAGCAGCAGCAGCCTTCTTTACGCTCCA
>NW_011476309.1:4174-5859 GCF_000754665.1 Bison bison bison | reverse complement strand
CCCGGGCGACTCCTCCTCCCCGCACCCCTGGGCGGGTGGCCCTTCTGGCTGGGGCGGCCGAGGGGACAAGTTTGGGGTGTTTATTATTCTCCCTCCTAGCAACGATGGCCAGCCCAGCTCCGAACCGGCCGCAGGCTGCTGAGGAGCGTCCACCACTCCAGGCCCGGGCCTTTTTGGGATGGGCTGGCAGTGGCGGGGGCGGCCTGGCTCGGCCACAGCCGCATCACCGGGCTCTGGGGGTTTGGCCTCCCTTTGCCAGCAGAGGCTGTGGCCTTCTGTGGGTGGGGTCTCAGTTCCCAACTGCTGATGGGGACCTAGTAGCAGGTGACGGCAGAGGGAGGGAGCTGGGCGGGGTGGGGGCTGGGAAGCACCGTGATGGGGCGGGCATGCCCCAGGGCTGCAGGGGCTTGGAGGTCCCCACCCGCCCCGGCCTCCAGGGGCGGCCCCTCCGGCTGGACCTTGAGGAAGGGCAGGGGTCCCAGCATGAGGGGCTCTGGCCGGCCGGGCCTTCTTCCGGGTGGATTTCGTGTGTCTTCCCACGTGCTTGCCGAGGTGGCACGGGGTATGGGGATGCCATGGATTACACGCTCACTTGGGCCTTCACCGATGGTGGAGACCTGGCTCTCAGGAGCCTCAGGCAGAGCTCCGGTGTGGGCGTTGCAGGGAGGAGGCCTGGGGGTGCTCCCCCAGGGTGCCAGCACCTTCCTGTCTCTTCCTGGTTAGTCTCTCACCTCTCACCTAGTCCCCACTGCACAGAGTGAGTCAGGTCAGGGGCCTGGGGCCTCCAGGGCTGGCCTCACAGGTGTGCGACATGTGCTCAGACCCTGAGCCGGGTGTAGCCTCTGCTCTTCCTGTCCTGAGCTCCTCCGTGACTTTGGAACAGGCCTGCTGCATTTCATCCTGGACTTAGCTCCAGGGTGACAGCAAGTCCTGGGCCCTCCAGGGCGTCTGCTCTGCTCCTGGGCCAGCCACTGGACTCCCAGGCACGCGTGACCCAGCATCTGGGCCCTGGCCCGTCCGTCTGCCTGCAGCCCAGCCCCAGGGGCTCGCGTGCCCACTTCCCCACCCCCCGCCTTGGATGGACCTCTCCCCCCAGCGCTGCCAGCCGCCCCTGTTTCTCTGTGTTGCTGGCACCTTTGCTCAAGCTGCTCCCCTCCTTGGCGCCTGCCAACCGGCTGGAAGGAAGCCCCACGATGCGGGGACAGTGTGCGGCTCCCAGAGCCCAGGATGGCGCCTGTGTGTGTGCATGCCCGCTCCAGGGGCGTGGCTCGGGAGCTTGTGGGCGGTGCTCCGAGTGTGTTTGGAAGCTGTGTGCACACGTGTGTGGCACGGGTGTGTCTGTGAACTTGTGCTGGTGGTGACACGTCTCTGGGCAACGGGCATGGGTCCCACCACCCCCTGACCACATCTGCCCCCAGGACCTTGGGCACCACAGCACCACCTCCCTCCTGGGCTCTGGCACGCAGACAGAGAAGAGGGTACACATGGGGCCAGAGCATAAGGGGGGAACCTTAGCCTGGGAGGGGGTCCATGGAGGACAGGCACAGTCCGGGAGGGGCTGGCCTGGGTCGCAGTGGTGGCTCCGTGAAGGTGCTTGAGGCCCAGTAGGGCAGGCTCTGCGCAGGCCTTCAGGGTGCCCAGGGGCCAGGGCCCAGGCAGGGGGACCCCTCTCTGATGACTCCTCC
>NW_011476309.1:0-747 GCF_000754665.1 Bison bison bison | reverse complement strand
AGAGTGGGGACCCGGGCCCAGGCCTCCTGCTGTGGCTGCTGCACCCGTGGCCCGGGCTCTGGTGTAGGGCATGTGTCATTACGTGTGCACACACGTGTACACACGCAGACGTGTAGGTGCACCCACGCGTGTGTTGAATGTGCCTGTGTGTGAGAGAGCGCCTGTGTGTGTTTGTGGCGAGAGGGCCTCTCCACTTCCGCCCGTTCGCCCCTTGGGAGGGTGTCAGCTGGGCTCCGTCCGCTCCCGTCCTTACCCAGAGACCCGGCCCGGGAGCCCCTGCGCACACACACCCCACACAGGCAGGCCGTGGGTGCTGTGGCCCAGCTGGGTGGTGCTGGGTGTGAGCTGGCAGGAGGGTGTGCCCAGAGCCCAGGGTTTTGGCCACTGCTGGATTCCGGGCAGGGCTTCCACCCATGGAGGGCGTCAGGCCCGAATTTTGGAAGCCCGTCTTTACTCTGTTTTAAAGGGAGTACAATTAGGTTCTCTCCCAAAGGTCCATGTGTCTGGAACTTCTCTAGTCTATTTTGCAGGTCTGTGACCCACCCACTCCACTTGCCATGCCCCCTGCTTTGGGTCCTCTTAAGTCCGAAGTCCCAGACCCCCTCCCCACCTCCTGGGTGGGCCTCCAGCCTCTAAGCTGGCCTCGGTGGGGTGGGGTTGCCTCTGGCCTGGGGCATTGGCCCAGAGGGAGAGGGTTCTGGATGTGGGACCCCTCCCTGCCTGGGCCCAGGGGGTCCTTGGGGTTCC
>NW_011476308.1:15628-17773 GCF_000754665.1 Bison bison bison | reverse complement strand
TGATTCTAGTGTTGGAGTGCTTTACTTTTATTTATTGTGGCCGTACCACACAAGGAATGTGGGATTTTATTTCTCTGACCAGGGATCGAACCTCTGCCCCGTGCATTGGGAGCACAGAGTCTTAATCACTGGACTACTAGGGAAGTCTCAAGAGCTTGTTTTTCTGAAACAAGTAACATCTTTGTCACTGAGTGGTGCCTTCACCATTGTTTTTTTGGTGTCTTAAGTTTTACTTTAATCAGTAGACAGGTATATGTGATTTACATGTTTCAAATGCTTATAATTGTGAAATGTGTTTCAGCTGATGAAGGGATTTGAAAGTAAAGTGGCTATTTCAGTGAATATTCGTTCTGCGGAAGTTAGGGGAAGTTAGGTGGTTTTGCAAATACTCCTGTGTCCAGCTGTTGCCCACATGTACTCTTATTTCTTAGCCTCCAAGCATCTGTTTGCCTGTAGCTGTTCTTAGAATTTAATTGCCTGCTAGCTAAAACCTCTATGAAAACATTTGGATAGATAGAGTGGCCCAGGATTTTCTTTGCTTGGCAAGAACTCACTTGCTAAAATGGTTTTTAATATGTTGGTACCTCTCCACTGTGCTTCTGCCAGAATAGATGCAGCCCAAAAGATTTGCTTATCTTCCTAACTCCTTTTTTAATATCTCATCGCAGTGACTGAGCTTTTGATCTGAAGGGACAATGACAATCCTGCATGTGCTTTTTGCAAGTTCTGATATTTTAAGAACTGAGAGCTTTGAAAAAGAGCACTGCTTTACTTCACAAACTCAAGGCTTCTTCAAACCAAATAATATACAGCATATATCATAAAGAAGGTTCATTCCTAGAAATCACCAGATTTGAAGGGAGTGAAGGATGAGGGAGAAGGAATTAAAGCAAATGACAGTCTTGCTCAGAGACTGATGACCAGGGTTAGCTCCATAGGAACATTGTCTCCAGCAGCCCCACTTATTCTTTTCCTCACCACATCCCTAATTCATGTCCTTGGCTCCTAAAATACACTTAAAACACTTCTCAGAAAGATTGTTCCAGAGTGAAAGGCACATAGAAACTAAACAATAAACTTTTTGCTGAAATTAGCCTTGAGTATATTATTAGTGGTTTTGGCTTCTAGATTGACTCTTCAATAGACAAAATAGCAAGCCACATGCCTCATTATAATTAGGTATATTTCAAATAACTGAAGATAAAACATCTGTTGCAAGGCAGATGGGAAAAATTGGGGAATTTTTACCTGCGTACATTTATTAACCCAAGTTTTGACTAATAAGGTCTAAGGGGACTCCGTCCACTTGAGAGACATGCCCCAAGAGAGTTAAAGAATATTTAGGTTTAGACTCTTAATTTGTTAATGTTACTAATATCTCATATGTATATTTGTATCTGTACAAATAAGTATGGAAGAATCCCACTTATTTTTAGAATTTGTTTTAAACTTTTTTTAAGTAAACTTTTCATTTTAGCATAGTTTCAGATTTATAGGAAATTTGCAAAGATGGTACAGAGAGTTCACCCTTATTATCTTATGTTAGTAATGATACATTTGTCACAATTAATGAACCAATACTGTTACATTATTACTAACTGAACTCCATACTTTATTCACGTGTCTTCACATATTCACGTGTCTTTGCTTTTTCCCTAATGTTCTTTTTTCTGTTCTAGGACCCCACCTAGGATACCATACCATAATTAGTCATCCTGTCTCCTTGGACTCCTCTTGGCTGTGACAGTTTCTCATCCCTTTTTTGGTTTTGATGACATTGACTGTCTTGAGGAATACCACCCAGGGATTTTGTAGAAGATCCCTCAAATAAGATTGGTCTGATGTTTTTCTCAAGATGAGGTGCAGATTATGGCTTTTGTGGAAGAAGACTGGAAAAGTGAAGGGCTGTCCTCATCACATCTTATCTGCCATGCGTAGTGTCAACATGACTTTTCACTGATGATGTTAATTGATCACTTGGCTGGGGTAGCATTTGTCAGGTTTCTTCGCTGTGAAGTTTTTTTTAAAAGAGATTTTTACTGGTTTTTCTACCTCTGTGATTCTGGAGGGGAATATGTTTTGTTTCATTTATTCATTCAACAGATGCTGCTGCTGCTGCTAAGTTGCTTCAGTTGTGTCCAACCT
>NW_011476308.1:14619-15447 GCF_000754665.1 Bison bison bison | reverse complement strand
TTTCATCCATATAGTGGGAGTGGATAGGCCAGAGCATTGCTTATACCCCCTTATAAGTTTGTTGTTCAGAATGGGAAACAAGAGTAGCAATATGGGGTGTCCACCCAATTCCATGGTATGATATGAGGCAGTGCATTAGGAAAAATAGATTTCTAGGTAATACATATGAGCCGTAGAGCTTTTTAAGATCTATATTCTGGACTAGGGAAGTGGTGGTAGGTAGAGAAGATGGTGATGGGTGAACAGAGACCACTGTACACTGAATTCCATAGTCCTCGTCCTTGGTCCTTCCTCTGTTACAGACTTGCTATTTCTCTTTCAATGCCAGTCTCCTCTGCTCATGGCCTTGCCTTAGGCTGTCTGTTGTCAGGAGGGCTATGAGGGCCTGTTGACTTCCCCGTCCAGAGGACAGAGTTGGGGCAGGTCAGCCCCGAATGAGGCTTTGGGCCCCAGGCTGTCCTGAGTTGGAGAAAATTTGGAAACCTCAGCAGATCAGCATGTCTGCTCGTGCCATTCTGACTGTGTGTGCTTATGTTTTTGTAAGGCTGCTCTTGCCTAGTTCCTTGTGATTAAGATTGGCCTTGTATTCAGTACTTTCGTGCAGAACCTGGGCCCCTTGGTGAAGTCCTTGTCTGGGTACAGTGGTTGGTACCTTAGTTGCTCTAAGGGTAGAAACATGCTTTCTTTTAGCCACGCCTCTCAGGGACTTGAACTCTGCCTAGGTCCATGCTGATGTTTGGGGCTCTGCTGCCCATTGTTGATGAAGATGCTCACTGTCCCAATTGCTTTTTACCAGATTTACCTGTTATCATATTGTCTGCTTTCTCC
>NW_011476308.1:13489-14519 GCF_000754665.1 Bison bison bison | reverse complement strand
TCCAGGCAAGAGTACTGGAGTGGGGTGCCATTGCCTTCTCCATAACAGATGTTACTTTGAGTTAAAGAAAACATGGTTTTAGGTAAATTTTAGGGTTTTTTCCCCCCAAGTCCCACTCTATGGATTGGAGAAATGAACCTTATTTAAGGCATAGCCAGTACTTTGTAGGTAACAAAAGTTGATTAAGGTCAAGTTGTTGGTGTATGGTGTATATTTGTTTAGCTTTTCTAAATATACTGAGTTTTTCAACAAAATTCTGTTTGACCACTGATGAATATTGTTAAATAATTTAAACCACACTCTTCAAATATTATGACATCTTAATTATTCATGATTTACCAGTTTAAATTAGACTTTGTTACCTTCTCTTTTCACTCATTTCATATTCAGAAGTAACAGTGGAAATGAGACCCTTTCTATCTATCTTCCCAGCTTTTGTTTAAGTACATAGGATTATATAGATATTAGGGATCAAGCACCCTCCTACTTATTTACATTCCTCAAATGCTAGTCACGGTAATGGATTCTGATCAGAAAGTACTAGGAAGAGAAGTCACCAGAGAATCTTGTGTTGAATTTTTTTAGGGAGTTTTGATATCAAGGAATGAGCATGCAGCCGATGAGCCTCTAGGATGAATTTGATTAATTCTCCACAGCAGCAAGACCTCAGAATCAGATGGTGTTGCTTGAGGCTTTGTGTTGCTTTGGAGTTGGATAATCTAAATTGTATGACCTCTGGTGGATTTCCATTCTGTCATGTATCAACCAATGTGTATCTGTGCAAATGGAAAGAGATTTTCTGTTGGGCTGTGTGTGAGCTCAGTGGGAAGGGTTAAAAATTAGGAATGAATGCATTTAACTCAACTTTGCTTCCTAATAACAGACATCTCTACCAGAATTGATGACACTGCAAACACGAAAGGAGCAGACACATCTGGGTGTTATCGCTGGCTCTGCCACTACCTGTGTAGTTTTTGGGGTAATTTTTTTCTGTGTCTCCCCTTGGTGGCCCTCAGATTTTCATCCATAT
>NW_011476308.1:11790-13389 GCF_000754665.1 Bison bison bison | reverse complement strand
TCTTGCCTGCTTGCATTTCCTCCTAGAGCTTGCTTCTGAGTCCATCTCCAAGCACCTTCCCTCCAGTATGGAAGGACAATGGAGCCTGATCTACCATACTGCCTGCCTTTAGAAGCTTAATTGTGACAACAGCTTTTTCCATTCTCTTTGAAAAATTGATCAGCTTTTAGCTGCCTTAGTTGTTTTTTTCCCTGATATCATAAACCCACTCTTTGCCATTTTTATTGGATCACTTCTTTTGTCTTTCTTTAGAACAAATCTCATGTATCCCCATTTCAGCCACTTGTTACCTTCGCAGGAAGAGGCCTCAAATCATAAAATCTTTCTGTTGGAAGAGACTTTCAGAGACATCTAGTTCAGCTTTCCGTGTGATGGTAAAATAACTCATCAGTTATTTTTTTGACGGCTCTCAACTGGTTTCTTGGGCCCAAAACTATCAACTCATTCATTTATTTATTCAGTCAACACAGTTACTGAAGGTTTACTTTTAGCCAGGCGTTGCAGGTGTGTGTGTGTCTTGTTTGTCACCATTCCTGTCCTCAGGGAGCTGCTACTCTAGAGGGAATAGAGAAATAAACAATCATGATTGCTAACTAGAGACCTGTAGTGGGTGTGGGGGAGGGGTCATTTCTTCTGCAAGACTGAAGGTTGGTTCTGGAGAGGTTCTTTCTGTTGCTCCAGTTAACATCAGCTTTCTGGTCCACCACTTTTTCAGTTGCTCAGTGAAGAGAGGAATCTCCTTTCTGCCTCTGTCTATCTTTGACTTGCCCTTGAGACCATCTTTCTAAATGCACACCTTGGTTTGTTACTTCCTTGTTAATAGGCCCCCACCCTCATTGTCTTCACCCAGGAACAGACATCTGATTCTTGGGCACAACTTGTAAAGCCTTCTGGTTCCTGCCTACCTCTCCAGTCTCATATGCACCATTTTTCATCAGGCGCTTAGTGCTCCCAAATTTCGAGCAGTTTCCTGGCTACATCATGCTTGTACTTCTCTCGTATATGTTGTTCCTGCTACTTAGAATGACTGCCAGTCTATCTTCACCATAAACTCCAGGGCACTGTAAAAGCCTGATGGAAAATGGTACACAGGGAGGAATAAATCTCAACTCTACCCTTTTCCATTAAGTTGTACTTTGACCTTTTGGCTGCTATTACACCATATGTACTCCACCCCTGCCGCCCAAAGATTGTAAACTAGACCAGGCAGTTATCTCTGTCTTTAGCCTTAGCAAAGACTGGCCCAGAATGGGCAGTCAATAAATACTTGTTTGGTGAATGGATAAGTAAAGAAATGAGTACAAGTTTTCTGTGGTGTCTGTATTCTACTTTAGGTCTCCCTTGGAGCACTGCAGGTGCTACTTAAAAAGACTCCTACCACAGTTTTGACTGTAGCTCCCTGCCAACCTATGACCACGCTCACTGGCTTAGCCACAACCAAACACCTGCCTGCAGCTATCACCAAGTGCTTAGTCACTCAGTTGTGTCTGACTCTTTGCAACCCCATGGACTGTAACCTGCCAGGCTTCTCTGTCCATGGAATTCTGCAGTCACGAATACCAGAGTGGCTTTCTGTGTCCTCCTCCCGGGGGTCTTCCC
>NW_011476308.1:6096-11690 GCF_000754665.1 Bison bison bison | reverse complement strand
TCCCAACCCAGGGACCTATCACCAAACAGCCTACCCAATAGGGAGAAAGACCCTTCAGGGGTGGGGGGAATGATGGACAACTCTTCACCTTCTCCCACCTGGCAGCCTCTGCTGCCAAGATAAGCTGTGTCTCTTCACAACTCTAATCAAGAGAAAGAAATTGTACAAAATGAAATTGGCTTCATTCCTGTTTGATAAATCAGAACATTTGTAAACTGAGGAGAATTAGTACTTGAACAAGTTCCTGTCTTGTTAAGCAATCCTTTAAAGAGTCATCTACAAACTCAAGCAATTGGTGAGGACAGTTAATGGCCATTTATCATTTTAAGTTGATGTGTTTCAAATAAGTAGCAAATGGAGTATTTTGTTCCTAAATTACACATTTAGCACCTTCCTACTAGAACCCCCTTTGTACATAATTATATCAGTGAGCAGTGAAAGACACACAAAACTGTCATGAACTTTGTCCTCCTTATCTTCCTCTTCTTTAATTGTGGATCTTAAACTTTTAGTCAAAACCCAGCACTTTTAGTTCTATTAGATGTAGATCTCTGCCTGAAATAGTCAGCCATTTCTGAGATAGTATACCTTTTTATTTTAGGTTTATTGTGATATAACTTACATAAAGTAAGATTCACCCTTTTTAGGCATGTACAGGGCTTCCCTGGTGGCTCAGATGGCAAAAAATCTGCCTGCAATGCAGGAGAACTGGGTTCGATCCCTGGGTTGGGAAGCTCCCCTGGAGAAGGGAACGGCTACCCACTCCAATATTCTGGCCTGGAAAATTCCATGGACAGAAGAGCCTGCCAGGCTATAGTCCATGGGGTCGCAAAGAGCTGGACACAACTGAGCGACTTTCACTTTCAGGCATATACAAGTCTATGAAGTTTGACAAAATTATGTAGCTCATGGCCACCACTGAAATCAAGATAATAGACTTTTCTGTTACCCAAAGTGTTCCCTCATGTTTCTTTGTAGTCAGTCTCCTATCTATATTGCCAACCTTGGCAACCACTGCTCTGATTTCTGTCACTGTTGTTTTGTCATTTCCAGAACCTCATTTAAGTGAAATTAAAATATGTAGCCTTTCGAGTCTGGCTTATTTTGCTTAGTATAATGCTTTTGAGAGTCATCCATGTTATTGAATTTATCAGTAGTTTTCTGCCTTCTATTACATTCTTTATGAATGTACAACAATCTGTTTATCCTTTCACCAGTTGATGGCCATTTGGATAGTTTGAAATTTGCAGTGATTATGAATAAAGTGGCTGTAAACATTGGTAGTTTAGCTTTTGTGTAGATATATATTTTTATTTCTTTTAGGTAAATACCAAAGAGTGGGATGGCTGGATCTTATGCTGTGTTTTTCAAAACTCTCTTTTTCAAAGTGACTGTGCCATTTTTAAAAAATTTCAGTCTGTGGCTTATCTTTTTATTTTTATTTCTTTTAAATTTTCTTACTATTTAAAGAGCAAAATATTTAAGTTTTTATGAACTTCAGTTGATCAGTCTTTTCTTTTATGGTTCATGCTACTTCTGTCCTATATAAGAAATAGTTACCAGACCTAGGATCATGAAGATTTACTTCTGTTTTATTCTAAACGTTTTGTAGCGTTCGGTTTTATGTTTCAGTCTATGATCCATTTCAAGTTGTATGTATACCGTGAAGTTTGGGTTGAGGTTCTTTTTTAAAAATCTTGATATGTCCCATTGTTCCACCATCATTAGTTGAAAGACAAAAAGACTGTCATTTGTCTGTTGAATTAAATTGACATCTTCATCAAAAATCAGTTCACCATATATAAGATACCTCGTTTTTTTGTACATTGCTTTATTGCACTTTGCAGATACTGCATTTTTTACAAGTTGAAGTTTTGTGGCAATCCTGTATCAGGCAAATCTGTCAGCTCCATTTTTTTCCAGCAGCATTTGCTCCCTTCATGTCTCTGTACCACATTTTGTTAATTTTCATCATATTTTAAACCCTCCACCAGCAAAAGATTACAATTTGCTGAAGACCAAGTTGATGGTTAGTATTTTTGCAATAAAAATAAAGTATCTTTTATTTTTATTTTTTATTTTTCAAGGAATGTACATTTTAATTTTTTTAGACATAATGCTATTGTACACTTAATAGACTACAGTATAATGTAAATTTAACTCTTATATATGAACTGGGAAACCAAGAAATTTGTGTGACTCACTTAATTACAATATTTTGTTTTTTGCACTGGTCTGGAACCAAACCCACAGTATTCTCCAGGGTATGCCTATATATATACATGGATCAGTTTCTATTCCATTGATCTATGTGTTTATCTTTTTACCAATATCACACTGTCTTGAATAGTGTACCTTTATAGTAAGTCTCAAAATCAGTTGTTTTGAATCCCTCAGCTGTTTCTTTTTCAGACTTGTCTTGGTTATCCTAGATTGTTTTCCCATATAAATTTTAGAATTATCTTGTAAATTTCTCAAGAAGAAGTTGGCTTAGATTTTATTGAGCATTTACTTCAATGCTGAATTAGGGATGAATGGAATCTATAAATTGATTTGGAAGAGAATTGCAGTATTGATGATGTTGAGTCCTCTAATCCATGAACACACTGTCTCTCCAGTTACTTATGTCTTTGATTTCTCTCATCATTGTTTTTTGTAATTTTCAACATATAAATCTTATAATACTTTGTTAGATTGGTTCCTGAGTATTGTGTATTTATTGGTTCTGTTGCAAATGGTGCTTATCCAAATTTTAGCCTCCCATTTGTTCATTAATGTATCTAAAAATACAGTTCATGTTTGTGTAGTGGTCTTAATGTTTTCCATCCTTGGTAAAGTCACTTACTAGATCTAATTTTTTTTTTTTTAGATCTAATTTTTTTATGGATTATTTTGGATTTTCTACTTAGATAATTGTGTTTTCTGTGAATAAAGACACTTTTATTTCTCCTCTCCAATTTTGTGTATCTTTATTTTCTGTACCTTACTGCACTAGGACTTCTATCTAGTAGGATGTTGAATGGAAATAGTAAGAATGGGTTCCTTGCCTTGTTCCTGATCTTAGGGGGAAATCATTCAGTCTTTCACCATAAAGTATAAGCTGTAGGTTTTTTCATAGATGTTCTTTTTCAGACTGAGAAAGTTCCCTTCTATTTCTACTTAAGTGTGTTTTTCTTTAAATTGTGAGTGGCTGTCAGATATCACAGTTTTTTCTGCATCTATATAAATAAACATGGATTTTCTTCCTTGAACTGTTGATATTGTGAATGGCATTAAGTTAAGAATTATGAACCTCACATGTGTAGACCAAATCCCAAATGACTATAGTATATTATTCTCTTATACTTCATGGATAAAAATCATGGCTAGATGCTGCATAGTTGTTGGCAATTCCTGAACATATGAGTGTTACATAGGTTACTAGGACCACTTCCATCCTTGCTAACTTTACCTATGATACAATGCATGTAGAGTGCTGTTCTTCATCTTTATTTGATCTTTCTGCTATCAAAAGGGAGTGAGGGGAAAGGCAACAAATATAATGAGTGTCTATGTATTAATACTAGGCAATGTGTATGTTAATTTAATCTTAATTGGAGATTGAGGTCCAACAAGCAGTTCGTACCACTAAAGTCTTGGAGCTGGTCGATGGCACACTCAGAACAGGTTTGTTTTGTAAAAACCCATGATAAGCCCAACACATTTTAATACCTCTCCCTGGAAATGAGTGCCTGCATGTGGCAGCGGACAGTCAGGGCAGGGAACCAGGTACTGGGTGGAAGACTGCAGGGAGGGTGGTGGAGGAGAGACTGATTGAGATTAGGAAAGGGAGAAATGTTCCACCACCTTTCATTGCCATCTAAAAACCTGGACATTTTTAGATATCTTGGTTTGCATCATATCTCTGTCATTTATTTGATTTGTGGCACATTTATATCTCTGAGACTCTTTTTTAAAATTATTATTATTTGAATTGTAGACTGTTAACTTGGGTTGTTAAGAAGAATAAAGTGCCATGCACATAGAATGTACTCAATATGATGGTGTCCATTACTATCCTCATTACTGATTTCCTACCATTAAACGCACCTTATAACTGGAAATAATTTGGTTTTGGAAAGTGATTTATGTAGTTTAATTCTTTTGCCAAAATAGCCTAGAACAAGTCTTTTTTTTTTTTTTTTAAAGAATGGACTTGGTTTCCTCTACTTTTTACCCACATCCCAAGTCAAAACAATACTCACTTTACTAAATCAGTTTGCAAGTTTGATTAAAACCTCCTGCTGAATGCTTTGGGCTTTGGAAATGATTGCGTGCATGTGTGTCTGTACATGTGATCTGGAAGTGGTTGTCTCGGCCCCGAGTACTGGAGAGACCACTTTGATTTTTCATGAGCAGCCAACCAATGTTAGCCAGCTTGAGTCCCTTCGCTCATGCAGATCTGACAAGTTTCTGAGTCATCAAAACTCTCTTCTCTGACAAAAACCACTTCAGGCTGTTTGGAGGTAATGATTCCTTTTTTTGGTAAAGTTATTTTGGTTATCATAAGTAGAGCCCAACAGCTTCTTCTGTATTTCGTCAGTCAGGTCAGGAGGTAGCAGTGAGAAAAAGGCTGACACTTGAGAAAGGACATCAGGCTGTCATCCAGTGAGCTTTCTACTGCCCACACCTAAGGAGGGTTTTTGGCTCTAGTATCACCAATCCATAGCCTTTTGGGAATTGATTCTCATTATTCTTTGATTTCCTAGCCGTACACTTCCAACTGAAAATGCTGTTTGACAGACAAAAGGAAAGGAAAATCAATTGTATTTTGAGAATTTGGGGGATAATATCATACCATCCCTTGGTGTTATTGCAAATCAGGATTGGCAGTCAGTAGTCCTCTTTTTTAAAAAAACAACTTTATTGAGGTGTGATTGTTATACAGAGTGCTACTGCCCATTTTTAATTTATACAATTTGATGGATTTAAACATATCCATATACCCTTGAAATTATCACCGCAATCAGGATAATATACATATCCATCATCTCCAAGAAAGTCTCCTCCTGCCTTATGTTTATTTGTATGTATGTGTTAAGAACTCTTGAGATCTATCCTCTTAACACATTTTAAGTGAAAATGAAGTGTTTTACATATTACTGTATTGTCATATTACATATTTATATGATACATAGTATTTTACATATTACATATTGTCAAAGCACCTGCATCTTAACCACAACTTCTAATTTAATTTACACCTTAAGTACAGTAGGTCTTATTTTTACTTTATGATGAAAAAATTGACCTAAGGGATATGTTTTCCCAAAGATCACCTTTGGATATTGCGCCAGTACCCAGAACCCAATTTTGAATTTTTTCCAGTGTTCTTTGCATAAGACCTCTGGCCCTTAAGCCTGATCTGGCTCTCTAAACTTTATTGACCTAGTAAACTGTTTGAAAACTAAATGTTTAATGACTACCTTTGCCCCCACAATTAGTATCAACAAATGTGACTGATGACAGCTTCAGAGAGAGTTCATGAAACAAGTAGCTTCATGGAGATAGTTTGGAGAAGATCTTCTGCATTTCATATGTGTAACTTTACCTTT
>NW_011476308.1:3802-5996 GCF_000754665.1 Bison bison bison | reverse complement strand
ACTGGTTAGAGACTTCCAGCGTCCAAGGAGGAATGTTCAAAGGCTGGTCATTAAACTTTTGGGACGGTTTTAATTAAAATGTTGGGTAGTGAGGTAAGAGGCCTTCCTGGTGGCTCAGACCATAAAGAATTTGCCTGCAATGTGGGAAACCTGGGTTCAATCCCTAGGTTGGGAAGATCCCCTGGAAGAGGGCATGGCAACCCACTTCAGTATTCTTGCCTGGAGAATCCCATGGACAGAGCAGCCTGGTGGGGTACAGTTCATAGGGTTGCAGAGAGTTGGACACAACTGAGTGACTAAGCACAGCACAGTGAGGTGTGGCCAGGCTGGTAGATTTGGTGCAGCCTCTTGAGTTTGACTTTGTGTTAAATACTTTTCTAATCATTATAGGGACATAAAGATTAAGGCGAAACAAACCAAAGAACAGTATTCTACTCTTTAGACCTGACAAGCCAACAAAACAAGATGGGAACATAGACGTGATTCCATTTTGTTTCCTCCAGTCCATTCTTCGTTCTGCCAGCAAGAGAGTCTTTTGAAAGCACATGTCCTTCCCATAAAATTTTCTGATGGTTCCCTGTTTCTCAGAGGCCCAAGTCCAAGCAGGACAGAAAAGGCCTTCTCTTATTTTTCCAGCTTCTTCCTCCATACCCACTCCTCTGGCCAGGATTGCAAATCTCAATACCCTGGTGACCTTGGTTGGACTATGAATGAGGCAGGCGAACTTTGTGCCCAGGCCCAGTTCTGTCCTCTGCATTCTCACTCGTGTCTTGTTTCTCCACAGGTGTCACTTGAAGGGACACAGGTTTCTTCATTTGTAATAGGGGGATCAATATCAGCACCTCCATCCTGGGCTTGCTGTGAGGATTCAACCAGAATGCATTCTGAGGGCTTAGGCTGTGCCTGGCATAGCGTATTTTATTATTATTATACAATAGAAGAAGCAAGGGTGTGAGGGTAAAATCTTAATATTTTTAGGTGCTCGGAGCACACCTTGATTTTTCATGCCTCTTGGTTACTCATGCTGAGCCCTCTGTCTAGAATGCTGTGTTAGTCTGAGTCCTCTTAGAAGGAGAAATTTAGGATGAAACAGACAAGGATTTTATAACCAACCGCCTGTGTGAGAGATGTGACAGGATGAGGGGATGGGAAAGGTGGGCGTGCCCATGATGCCAGTCCATGATGCAAGTCTGACCCCTAGTGAAGAGGAGACCGAGTAGCTTGGGTGAAAGCTGTCTAGACTGCTGTACAGTTGAAGGGAGGTTCAGAAAAGCCTTTGGGGAGTCCCAAAGTCCAAAGGTCAGTACAGTCCTGCCCCTGCTGTGCTCAGTCATTGGTCAGGTGCAACCCATTGGAAGTGGGCCTTTGGCACAAACATTAGGATGAATTTCTGAGGTAGCAGCTCAATTGTGCACCCTGTCATTGGAGGCATTCCTCTTAGCCTCTGTAAGTGCCTTTCCTCTTGCGTTGAATTCCTCCTGCCTGTATTTAAAGGACCAACTTTAAATGTTTTCTCTTCTAGGAAACTTTTCCTTGAAAGAAATTCTCAGCATGTCAGATGATGGGCCCACTGTCTACAGTGATCATTCCCAAATCTCTGCCTTGTTAATTTTTGATACACTTACTTGAACCCCTGCCATCTGAAAAACTAGTAGGTGTTCAGGGAATAATCTTTTGAAGCAATGAATGAGTTGGTAGGACTTGGACAAGCAGAAATAAGGGAGAAGATAGTTAAGGCAGAGTGAACTGTTTGAGCCAAGTCAAATAAGTATGTCTTGCCCCAAAACTGTCATTTTAGGGAAAGTATATTATGATGCAAAACAGTGGGGGCAGGTTTTTTTTCCTGGCAGTTGAAAATGATTCATATTTGAGAACTTTGTTAAAAACAATGTTTTGAGTATTTCCTGAGAGATTTCTTTCCTGAGAGGAAACGGCGTTGATGGAAATGGAATTTTACTGCTGCCAGGAAGAGTATGATAAAGATCAAATCTCTTACAACTGCTACCAGAATAGAAATTTCCATAGAGCAAAGAGATTTAAAAGGCCCACCTAATGGCTCATAGGTATTTAGTGTTTAGTGCAGCTGAACTGTAATTCCATAATGGAATTGGACCAATTTTGACAATCCAGTTTGTAACATATGAATTAGTGGAGACTCATTCATTTTGACATTTGCTGAAGCTGCCAGATGTTG
>NW_011476308.1:0-838 GCF_000754665.1 Bison bison bison | reverse complement strand
AAAAATTTGACAGTTATCAAGATTTTTTTAATTGAGAAGTTTTATATTTGGTTAAAACTTTTTTTAAGCTACAGAACATATAAAAAAGTTTATATCCCTGCTTCATTTACAACCCTATTCCCCAGAGGTAACCACTGTTAAATTTTTCTCTGGGTGTTCAAATTGTTTTTATGTCTATTGAAGCATATGTACACTTGTGCACACACACATATGCTCATACATTTATGCTCATGCACATATATCTTTATATATACAATTGGAATCATACAATATATCATATTCTTTAATTTGTTTTTTTACTTGATGTATGTTAGAGATAATTTCATATTGGTATATACTGAGCTACTCCTATATTTTGACTGTTGCACAATAGTCCATTGGATATTTCACAGTTAGTTTAAACAGTCCCTTCCTGATGGATATTTGGATTATTTAATTTTAAATTTTTTTTTACTCTTTTAAACAATGCTGTTAATAAACATCTGTCTATATTTTATTTACTCTTGTTTGTAAAATTGTTACAGACCAGAGTTCTTGGCCTTCCCTAATCAATAGAAATTGATCAGAGGCCAGACAAGAAATTCAGGCAAAACTTTATTGGGGCCCTGCTGCAGCAGCGGGGAGCCACAACAAACAACAGGTTCCCTGTTGCTTGCCCTGTCCCTGAAAGAGGGCTAGCTTGTGCCCTTATATGGGGTGAGGGTAGGGGTGTGTCCAGGGGTCAGATCAGAGGGGTGACTTAGGTGGTGTTGTGTACAGGGAGCACGCTCAGTACCCTGTTTTTGCTCCAGGCTCTTCAAAAGTGACAGTCGGTTGTGGGTTGTTTTTTTTTTTTTTT
>NW_011476307.1:15046-16717 GCF_000754665.1 Bison bison bison | reverse complement strand
AAAGTATAAAATATTGTCAACATGTAGGGTTTATCACAGGAATAGAGTGATATAACATTTGAAAATCAGTGATATATGTCAATTTTTTTAAATTGGAAAGAAAACCTATACATTCAGTCAAATCATTTGATAAAATTCAATACCCATTTCATAGTGTATCTCCAGTTTTCTAAAATACTCTGTGAATTTTAAAAAGTTTTAACTTCTCTATGTCTCAGTTTCCACATCAACAAAATGAAGATAAAAGTGTGGCTATTTTAAAGGGTGTTGTTGAGGTTAGTGAGCACCAATGAGATATTATTGCTATTATTATTAAACTCTGCAGATTCTTTCCCATTTCCAGGTCCTTGTTAGCTGGGCATTATTTTTAATTTTTTTATTTTAAAGACTACTGACATTTTTTGGTTTATTTATCTTCGTCTGTTCAGCAAACTAAAGACTTGTCTATATTCATATTTTCTAATTTGTTTGGTCTTCTATTTTCTTTTTAAACTACTATTTCCTTTAAATTACTCATTATAAGAATTTGTGAAAACAAAAAAGGAATTTCTACACTAAAATGAGGATTTTTCCTCTGACTAATCTCACCTTCATGCCCACTCGGATGTGAGCTCTGTTACTGGTTTGTGAAGTCCTGAGTTATTATACATTTTGAGGGGGATTAAATCTTAATTTGTTTTCCTTTTCTTGTTTTACTTGATGAGCTTTCCTTCTTCCACAGATATCAGCCTCTATTCCCTATGGATTGTCCATGTTAAGCGTCTATTAAGTGTCTCTCTTTATTTTCTTCATTCTCATATAATCCTATGCTGCTGCTGCTGCTGCTGCTAAGTAGCTTCAGTCTTGTCCAACTCTGTGTGACCTCATAGATGGCAGCCCACCAGGCTCCCCCATCCCTGGGATTCTCCAGGCAAGAACACTGGAGCGGGTTGCCATTTCCTTCTCCAAGGCATGAAAGTGAAAAGTGAAAAGTGAAGTCACTCAGTCGTGTCTGACTCTTCGTGACTCCATGGACTGCAGCCTACCAGGCTCCTAAGTCCATAGGATTTTCCAGGCAAGAGTACTGGAGTGGGGTGCCATTGCCTTCTCCGCATATAATCCTATATAGGCATATAATATCTAAAATCATATTTAGAGCATTTCAGTCATTTTTTATATACTTAAGATTATGCTGAGGACTTGCCTGGAGGCTCAGTGGTAAAGAAATCTCCTGCCAATTCAGGAGACGGGTTGGATCCCTGATCCGGGAGGATCCCACATGCTGCAGAGCCACTAAGCCCATGCACCACAACTATTGAGCCTCTACTCTAAAGCCCCGGAGCTGCAACTCCTGAGTCCACCCTACCACAACTAGTGAAGTCTGTGCTCTAGAACCCGTGCTCTACAACAAGAGAAGTCACCGTAGGGAGAAGCCCGTGCACCGCAAAACAGTAGCCCCTGTTCTCCCCAGCTAGAGAAAAGCTTGTGGCAGCAACAAAGACCAGCACAGCCAAAATAACTTTTCTTTTTGAAAGATTATGTCATCTAATCTTTCTTGCATGTTTATTTTCTTACTCAGTAATATTGCTGGCAAATCACTGGTGTAGATTATTATTCAGTCAATTCTTCGAGGGAGTAAGTTTTTCTCCATCTTTGGCTGTTTCGAACATTGCTACAATAAAACTCCTTGTT
>NW_011476307.1:9937-11565 GCF_000754665.1 Bison bison bison | reverse complement strand
TATTCTTGCCTGGAGAATCTCAGGGACAGAGGAGCCTGGTGGGCTGCCATCTATGGGGTCGCACAGAGTCGGACACGACTGATGCGACTCAGCAGCAGCAGCAGCATAAATTGAAATATCCTTAGGTACACATTGGTCTTGATTTTCAAAATTCTTATAATCAGGCAACTTTTTAAAACTTTACCAACAGGTGCCCAACACTCCCATACTCCAGCCTTTAGAAAATCTCCGGGTAGAACCGTAATCCAGATCATTAACCAAGGATCTACTAAGAGGTAAAGACTATATTTATATCAGGTTTGTTTTCTTATGGTTTTAAAGTCTAAAGAAATACTGATCCTTATAGTAAAAAGCAGAGTAAAAAAGCAGAGTACAAGTAAGACATTTAAAGTTACTATATAATACATAATAATTTTTATTAAGATAGGTATTATAATACTTTATTAAAAATACAATGAGCAGAAGTAAAGTTAAATATTAAAGTCTGATTTACACTCTCCCCTTTCCTATTCTTCAGAGTTACAACTTTAATGCCTCTGTATTATTCTAGGTAATTTTTGTACACATGAATACTGACAATAGACTATTATATTGGATTATGTAAACACATGGAAGCATGCTAAATAGATGTTAAGAAACTTGTCTTTTCTCTTGAAGATTTGAGCGTTTTTTTCACATTGATACTTATATCTGTATCTCGGACCTCGTTTTATTGACATTTGTATAGCAACAGGCATAGCAAAAGCTTTCATTAACATGTCCTGAGAGCTGTAGAATAAGGGAGCAAAGTTAAAATACATATTGAATAATAATTCAAAACTTACATTCCTATCATTAAATTCACATCATTATATCAACAAAATAGTAGTAAAATAATTTAAGGTAGTGTTAACAAGGTAGACAACTTTGGGATGAATAAAATTTGTACTGGTGACTTTGGCTTATATAATTGCTCCTTCTTATCTGTTGGTTCTGCATCTGAGGATGGAAAATATTTGGAAAAAAATTATGTAAAATTCCAAGAAGCAAACTTAAATTTGCTGCCCAACTATTTATATAGTATGTGCATTATATTAGGTCTTATAAGTAACCTAATGCATGTGAGCTAAGTCAGTTCAGTCGTGTCTGACTTGCGACCCTGTGGGCTGCAGCACACCAGACTTCCCTGGGTCCATGGGATTCTCCAGGCAAGAATATTGGAGTGGGTTGCCATGTCCTTTTCCAGGGGATTTTCCTGATCCAGGGATTGAAAGTGCATCTCTTATGTCTCCTGCATTGGCAGGCATGTTGTTTACTAGCACCACATGGGAAGATAGAAGTAGCCTAGAGATGATTTACTAACATCCAAACTAATAACCCAAAAAGATGTCCTTTTCATTATAGGGGACTGAAATGCAAAAGTAGGAAGTCAAGAAACACCTGGAGTAACAGGCAAGTTTGGCCTTGGACTACAGAATGAAACAGGGCAAAGGCTAATAGAGTTTTGCCAAGAGAATTCACTGGTCATAGCAAACACCCTCTTCCAACAACACAAGAGAAGACTCTACACATGCACGTCACCAGATGGTCAATACTGAAATCAGATTGATTATATTCTTTGCAGCCAAAGATGGAGAAGCTCTATACAG
>NW_011476307.1:3378-7026 GCF_000754665.1 Bison bison bison | reverse complement strand
CCCACAATAATTCTCTCACCAAAACTTCCCCTTCTCTTGGAAACTCTCCCCACTCCCCTTTCCTCTGAATTATCAGAACCTGTCCCTTTAAACGTAAGCCTTCTGAGGGTCCAGAAGCTAAACAGTTTCCTATATTCCAAGGACTAGACCTCAAATTTGAGCTGAAGTCAAGGATTTTCCCAAAGAAACCAAATATTCTCACAGATTTGCTGAGGAATTTAATAAAGTCATTCAAATCTATCAATCTGAGTTCTCTGACTTAGTATCAGTTAGTTTTTATGCAGTGAAGGCCAGGCCTAGCACTGAATGAAAACTCACTAATTGGGAAAATTCCAAAAGGTTTCTAGAATTACAACTGGGAGACCAGTCCACTAATTTATATACTCAGGCTTGGGCAAATGCTAGGCAGCTTCATCAAATGATTGGCTTTTTCAATATTGTTGATGGGAGCAGGTTTGCACACAAAAATCTGATGAACATGATCATGAATATTATAATGGTCTTCAAATCATTTTTATTGAAAATTCTGATATTCCTTCAGATGTTCATTCTGCTCAGGTAGCTCTTAACTCTATGTTTATTAATAGGCTGAACTGAGACTCTCCCGTCTTGTCAAAAGGGGACCAGGATAGAGTAAGAAACTGTGTCCAATCCAGATTTAGTTAATCTGGCAAAGCAGCTTTTTCACACTTTAGATGAGTCAACTATAAGGAAGATGAGCAAAATTCTTAATTACAGTAAATGATGCCTCCTAAGTGAAACTAAACCCTTCTACTTTCTGCTATTCAATACTGTTGCAAACTTTAGACCTCTACCCACCTTTCCAAAGTCCTCCCAGTTCTCAAAGACAGTGTTCTGAGGAACTTTAGATGCTCTTCCCAATCCTTTAGTCACGAAGTCATGTCCAACTCTCGTGACCCCATGGATGTAGCCCACCAGGCTCATCTGTCCATGGGATTTCCCAAGCAAGAATACTGGAGTGGGCTGCCATTTCCTTCTCCATGGGACCGTCTTAATTCAGGTATCAAACTCATGTCTCCTGTATTGCAGGCAGAATCTTGACCGACTGAGCCACCAGGGAAGTCCCCTTAAACATTATCTTAGAGAAACATTATTCCTGATTGAGGATGAATCTCTTCTAGTCCTAATTGATCTGGAGCCACACTCTGGGTGCTCAGCCTCACTACAATAAAACAGTCCCTGACTGAGAGAACTGAAAAATTTCACACAGTAGGGATCTCCAATGAATCCCAAGAGATTCCTATCTCTGAACTTATTTCCTTTAGCTTAGGCCTATAAAGAGATATAGACTCTTACCTCCACCCTATCCATTTATTAGGCTGAGATTTCTAAGAGAAGTATCATGCCCACATTTCTTTTTCTCAAAAGGGGAAAACAGTTCTAGAAATGGATACTTGTCATCAAAGTAATCAATCAGGTGAATTAAATGCTTGTTAGACATCTTTTATTTGTTGGTCTCTGACAGGATTGGAACTGATTTTGGAAGCACTGTTCATTTGTCCCAAATAAAATCAGCTACTACCTTCTTTATGGGAAAAATCTCCAACTGATGTTGGCAGAATTCATAGCACACCTCCCATCAAGATTCATACCTTCATACCTCTTCCTAGAATTAGTCAATACCCTATAAGTTAAAAGGTCCTTCAAGTCATAAAGCCCATAACAGAAGATTACAAGGTCAAGCCTCATTCCTACACGAACCCAGGTAACACTCCTATTTCACTGGTGAGAAAACCTAGGACTAGGAGTGGAGGTTTGAAATAATGTGCAATTAAAAAATACAATAGAGTCAATAACACAATGTTCATCTCTTTCTCTGTCTTACATAGGGTGGTACTTTTGGCACAATGTTGTAACTTTTCTTTATCATCCTCCTTACTTTCCTTATGAAATCCTCAAAGACAGATAACACAACGTTTCACAATGCCTGTAAATATATTTGATAAATAAAAGTTTTTGAATCCCCAGGGTAATTCTACATTAGGAGTTTTTATAGAGATTGCTGCTGAAGATTAAGCACAAAAAAACAACAAAAAATCACTGATCAGAGAATAGGTCTCCTAGAAACTCCAACTAAATCCTTGCTCAACAAAATGCCATTTAAAAGCAAAGGGATCATTATTCCAGTTATGTTGGGAAAGTTGAGATTTGATGGTGTGCATGATGTTGTTGGGTAAATCCTCAGGGCTGCTGAGTAACTCTTAGAGGCAACTGTAAAGCAAAGGGAACACAACAGTGATGGGAGCTGAGTCATGTTAGCTTTCCACTGCAATTGGTCCTTAACTGACTGATTCTCCACTAAGACGTAACCCTAGAGATTGCTCCATTTTGTGAGTGATAATGAAACTCAGTTGAAACTTTTTAATAACTGCATGCAGCATGGGGAGACCATGTTAATCAGCTCTCCTGTTCAAAGAGCTGAATCCCTGTGGACATAGAGAAAACAAGATCATGCTTATCAGTAGTTCAATTCTGTCATTATAATGAGATCTCTAGGGTCTTGTTTTCCTTCCAACTTGTGTAAAGAGCAGCAGAAATTGAAAATCACTCTTCCTATTGCTCTAGTTTTAAACAGTACTCATTGACCTCATCATGACCATAAGAATCCCTTCAGATTCTCTGTAATCCAGAGGGAAATACATGAGTGAATGCAGCCATGTTTGACTATTACAAGAAAATAGAAATGGCCTAAGAGAAACTACTTTTCTCAATAGATCCAAACATTTCACATTCTTCAGTTTTTTCAATCTATAATTTCATCTCTTCTTTCTGATCTCCTTTAGAACATAACTGTGAAGACAAATAAGACACTTGTTCAGTGAAATAATTGGCAGGTTATATTTTCTTTTCACTTAGAAGACAAGAAGAAAGCAAATGACTCAAACAAAAGCCTGCATTTCTTCTTGGTTTGGATTTATCAATTTTATGTTCATATAAACAACTGCAAAATATTTAAACATAGAAAACAATGTACTATTACATCTAACCTTTTCCCAAACTTGTTCACATTCTTACCTTGAAAAATACCAAGAAGGAAATCAAGCTAATGTGTTTTCTTTTTTTAAAAAACCTAGCCATCTGTGTAAAAATATTTTTTGTTTACAAGTTCCATTTGAGCATACAGAATCAAAGTGAAGTTTAATTTACAGGGAAATGAAAGTTTTTAGTGTAATTTATTTTTGGTCTCAGTTCTACAAATCATTTTTCTGCTTTGATTTTGAATATCATATGTTTTCTCTATTTAAATATCAAACTGTGAAAGAGCCAAAATTATTTATTTCCTACCAAATTCCTGGGTATTGTGAGGAAATAATGAGGTGATGAATTTAATTATGTGGTTACATTAATGTGGGTCAGACATCTGGGTAGCTGTAGAGCTCTGGATCAATGTGATCTTGTTTTAAAAGGCAAAATCATGGGCTCTATACCACATGTGTGTAACTACTTGTAATAATTTTTATGCTTTATGGATGTGATGCAAACATTTGTATTCTTTGGGAGGTTACAATTGTTCTAGAGACTAACCTAAATATTAAACTTTAGCCAAACTACTTTTATTCACTTCCAAATTTTTATTTAACTCTTTCAAATGTTAAGGTAACATATACTCATGGTTATATGTTACAT
>NW_011476307.1:0-842 GCF_000754665.1 Bison bison bison | reverse complement strand
CACAATGAAAGACAGAAACAATAAAGACCTAGTAGATGCTGAAAAGATCAAGAAGAGATGGAAAGAATACACGGAAGAACTGTAGAAAAAAATGCTTTAATGAACCAGATTATAATGATGGTATGGTCACTCATCCAGAGCCAGACATTCTGGACAGTGAAGTGAAGTGGGCCTTAGGAAGCACTAATAAAGCTAGTGGATATGATGGAATTCCAGTAGAATGATTCAAAATCCTAAAGGATAATACCATCAAGATGTTTCATTAAATACATCAGCAAATCTGGAAGACCCATCAGTGGCCACAGGACTGGAAAAGGTCAATCCTCATCCCAATTCCCAAGAAGGTTAGTACTAAAGTACGTGCTAACTGCAGGACAACTGCACTCATCTCCCATGATAGTAAGGTTATGCCTAAAATCTTGCATGCTAGGCTTCAGCATATGTGAACCAAGACCTCCCAGAAGTCCAAGCTAGGTTTAGAAAAGGAAGAGGAACCAGATCAAATCGCCAACATTCGCTGGATCATAGAGAAAGCTAGGGAATTCCAAAAAAACATCTACCTCTGTTTCACTGACTACACTAAAGTGTTTGACTGTGCTGAGCATAATAAACTGTGGAAAGCTCTTAAAAAGATAGGAATACCAGGCCATCTTATCTGTCTCCTGAGAAACCTGTATGTGGGTCAAGAAGCAACAGTTAGAACTCTGTATGGAACAATTGATTGGTTCAAGATTGAGAAAGGAGTACAACAGCGCTGTCTGCTGTCACCCTGTTTGCTTAACCTATATGCTGGGCACATCAAGAGAAATGACAGGCTGGATGAGTTACAAACTGGAATCAAG
>NW_011476306.1:4783-6231 GCF_000754665.1 Bison bison bison | reverse complement strand
ATCCAACCATCTCATCCTCTGTCATCCCCTTCTCCCACCTTCAGTCTTTCCCAGCATCAGGGTCTTTTCAAATGAGTCAGTTCTTCGTATCAGGTGGCCAAAGTATTTGAGCTTCAGTATCAGTCCTTCAAATGAATATTCATTACTGATTTCCTTTAGGATTTATAGTTAATTGGGTAAGATTTAGTTTTATTACAGTATTCCTACGAAAGAAGCAAAATGAGGAGTAATTGCAATTTCTCATTCTACCACCAAATGGCAGCAGTCTCCCAGATTTAGTCTCCCCTTCTGGCCTGAAAGCGGGAACAGGTTTTAATCAAGCATCTTCCACAACAGCGTTTTGCTGTTTTCCTCTAACCTCCAGATACTCTTGACATTGGCTTCCCCAGCATTGTAAATCTCGGGACTTTTATTTTTAAGTTAGTTTCAAACTTAAATTTTTCTGTTCTCTGGTGGAGAGTGAGACAGTGGAGGGAGGTCATGGTTTAGGCTCCCCAAGTGTATTCACTCTAGAATGAGACTCATAAACACTCAGTTATAAGAGGACTACAAGTTCACTACAGACATGTGGAAAGTATAATCAAGCTGCTCTCAGTTATGGAAAAGCCCAGACAGGAGTACATCTTAGGTAGGGCACAGTGACACCCAGCCCTTCAATGGGAGCACTGCCTTAACAGCCCCAGGTCTGTGTTATGGGGCCCCACCTGTGCACCAGGGGAGAAGCGTGAGAGAGAAGTAAAAGAGTAGGAATCTGAAAGGCCCACCTTCCTTTCGGGAATAAACACCTTCTGCTCTGACTCACCGGCCTCTCTTGCTGGTTTCTCAAAGTATTAGCAGTTCTGAGTTCCCTAAATCTGCCCGGGAGAGGTCTTGCTCCTTCCTCACCCCACCACGTCCAGGCTTCCCAACTGTACACAGGGTTGAAGGGCCACCTTTGTCTGCCTCCCAGATGGCCTAGAGACAGCTGAATTTACCTGTGAATTCTGTTAACGGGACCTCTTCCATATTAGGCATGTTCCATTCATTTATAAGTCATGGCTGCGCTCAATTTTTCACTGTTTAAAATAAAAGCCTAATGGAAATATTCATTTACCCACCACGTGGTTGCAGAGCTCAGCTGAAATATCAAGCATGCTTAGCAGTTGGCTGCTTTTATTTTGGCCCAATGTGTCGTAGTAAAAAATTGCAATCTCTTTGTTGATCGGAAGCACTCAGTGATATGTGTGATTAGTGATTAGTATGATTTTGACTAATAAAAGCAGGCCGATAAAATGTGATTTGATAAATAATGGGGGGAAATAAAGATGGCAGTTTTGGAGGTTGGGGCTGCACTGATGAGCTTCAGGTAGCCGACGTGTGTGAGAGGCTGCTGCCCCTCCTTTCTTCCCTGCCCCCTCTACTCCCCACAGCCTTTCTCAAATGGGTTTCAGAGTCCTCAGGCTCCTGCC
>NW_011476306.1:0-1092 GCF_000754665.1 Bison bison bison | reverse complement strand
GGCCTCTGTCTCTCTCATCCTCTTATCCTCTCTCTCTGCGTCTGTCTCTCTTTGTCTCTGTCTGTCTCTGTCTCTCCCCTGCCTCTCTGCCTCTCTCATCCTTGCGGTCTCTGCGTCCGCCCCTCTGTTGGTCCCGCTCTGGTGGCTTCTCCTTCCTGTGCAGAACTGCCTCTCCCCTTCTCTGTCTCCCTCTTTTTCTCTGTCCTGATGGTCTTCCTTTGTGTGAAGTCCCCCCTCTCCTCCACCCGCAGCTTCAGCCACATCCTCTCTGTGGCCCCCCACCCCTGCCTCCGTCCAGCAGGAGACTTGTCCCCAGGACCCCCTCACGGAGACCGGGAGACCCCTGGGTTCTCCTCTAGGCACCGGGAAGCCAGCCCTGTGGTGGGGGAATGGGCGGTGGGCTTTAACCTCTGAAAGTGTCCCCCTGCTCTCCTGGCAAACAATCTGAGTGCTCAGGTGCCTGCTGGGGTTAAGGTCTCCAGACCAGTCCCCTAACCTCCTTTCAGGTGGGGCTGCTCCTGTGAGTCCCCAACGCTACACTGTGTCCCCAGGCCCCACACATGGAGGGTCCCTTTTCTGCTGTGAAGGGGAGACGAGAAGGAAAGGGGAGGAGGAAGTCCTATGTGCCTGGTTCCTGGGGAGAACACCGGGCTCTGACTCCAAAGACTGGCTTGAAGACTAAAAGGACCAAGGGGCACGGCTGGCCGCAGCATCGGTCCCCAGGTGACCCTGTGCCGCGCCACAGCCTCCTCTGTGTGCCCCCTTCAGACGCTGCTGGGGGAGGAGGGTTGACTGAAAACAGCATCGCACAACAGAAGAGGGAACCGCGGATCAGAGAGGCAAACAGTCAGCCCAGGACACACAGCAAATTGCCGGCGTTGCTGGGGTGGCCTTTCTTCTCCACGCCCACCTCTCCTGGCTGGGATACTGCCTGACGCCATCCGGGCCGACTGCCGAGTGCAGGCTGCTCCTGCCTCCCACCCGCAGTTTCTGCATTTATAAATGCCTGAGTCTAGCAAACTGTTTTTGGGCATCTTCTCTACCCCAGGCATGGGGCTGGTTTGAGAGCTGGATGTGGGTGGCACCTCCAGG
>NW_011476305.1:9811-11847 GCF_000754665.1 Bison bison bison | reverse complement strand
TCAAGGACTGAGGCAGCTCCCAGAGCTGTGTCCTTCGGACAAAGGACCCCGTTCTCATGGGCAGCTCCCTGCATCTCCCCCTTTCTTTTTATATAGGCGCACGCTTATGTTCCTTTAACCGCAGACCATTTCCATAGACGGAAGCCTTTATCATCCATAGATCATCAATTAGTTTTTTAATTAAACAAAGTGCAAGAAATAAAACAGTTAAAATTATTAAGAATAGTCCTCCTATGGCCACTCCCAAGTACCAAATACTATTGACAGTAGGTACATGTCGAAAAAGTTCTTTAACAAAAAACTCAGCTCTTTTTGCAACATCCAAATCAGGTCTAGGCGCATTTTCAATGTTCATTATTTCCTGATGTAGATGCAGCAAATCTAAGGAAATATTTTCATTATGCCAAATTCCTTCTAAATGAGCTTTCACCTTATCCCAAGCAGTTATACTACCATTATATTTTTTTGGGGTAACACAGATCCATCGAAAATCGGCATGACATTGTACCGCTTTATACTTTGAACCTCTTCACCTAAAAATTTTACAACATCATAAAGGGCATTCAATCGATCTTCTATCTTTTTGTCAATATTTTCTTGAGTCCCCAGGGTAATGGATACATTTTGTGCCAGATTATTAACAAAAGTTGCAGTTTGCACTGAGTGTGCCAGGGTTTCGGGCCGAGTCTGGAGACCAGTCCCACAATGACTCATTTGTCCCAAATATGTTATAAACCATAGCAGTTCCATCTCGACACAGTCTGCATGGTGCAGCAGTGACTCTTCCCCTTGTTCCAAAGTCGCAGAAAGGGATATCTAAAGGACCAGTTCCATTACGATGTTGAGGAGTTCCAGATTCTTTCATTACTCCAGGAATATATAGGCTCCAACCATTGTCATAATCAGCATATCCTGACTCCCCAACAAAAACACATCCTGTTGAATTAAAATATCTAGACAGACAAATAGGTAAACGACCAAACACTCCATGATAAGAGAAATTAACTTGATTAGGAATAATACGTTTATCTGAAAAACCACCCAAAGCTACAGTATCATTAGTGTATATGGGAATGGACCGACCCTCCCAGCCCACCGGTTGGAGAAGGGGAGGATCGGGAAAATAAGCCCAGTAAGCATTTGAATATTCTTCAGAATGTGCAGTATTAATCTGATTTAAGATAATTAATAAGGTTATCAGGAAGCTTAAAGGCGATATCGGATCGCCCTGCACAGCAACACGATTCTGTGCCTCTCGCATCAATGCCTGAAGTTGTTGCCGAGATGGTAATTCATCATGCTCTTGAATCGTCAATCTCATCTGGTTTACTAGAGATCGTCTCTGCCGTGCGTACCAACCTTTCCGGCAGCCAGTGAGGCGCTTCGGCATCCTGTGGGAAAACACAAACATGCCCTCGTCCCCAGATTAGTACAGGATCTGGTCTATACCATTTTCCCACAAGTGGGTCTTTCCCAAAGACTTTAGGTCTTATTGTTTGCGCATCAAAGTTCCAAAATCGCTGTGCCGCTGAACGGTCACATATATCCAATTGTAAAAAATTTAGAACAAATAAAGCATGGTTTAGAGAGTTGGAGGGGGTATTGGGATACAATTCCCCCTTCCTTTAGTTTTTGCAATTGATGTTTGAGAGTTTGATGTGCCCGTTCAATAATTCCTTGACCTTGAGGATTATAAGGGATACCTGTTTTATGTGAGATAGACAATTGTGTACAAAAGAGTTGAAAATTTTTTCCAGTGTATCCTGGACCATTGTCTGTTTTTATGGTTTTAGGGGTTCCCATAACAGCAAAACATTTAATGCAATGAGCTATATAATGTTTGCTAGCTTCTCTGGATTGTAGAGAGGCATGTAAAAAGCCAGAGAAGGTGTCAATAGTAACATGAACAGATTTTTGTTTACCAAATTCAGGAATATGGGTAACATCCATTTGCCATATATCATTTAGCAACAATCCTCGGGGATTAACTCCATAATGGGGGATGCTAAAAAATTGGGGACTTGTTTGACATTGCT